>NC_056732.1:108453325-108753325 GCF_019279795.1 Protopterus annectens | reverse complement strand
AAAACATGCTATGGGTTTCCTGGGTCATAGAGGGGGACCGATAGCTTGCAAGGAAGTGGTATGGGATTTTGCTTCTGATGATTTGAGTGCATTGTCCTGTTTGACCTACCTTGAGGCATATTTATTTTTGATGTAAATCATGACACTTCTACCTTTAGTCCTTGTCTGTGTAGTATTTGGTCTAAATGTGTGGAAGGCCTTATGACCTTGCACTGCCAGTCCTTAAGCAATAATCGATGATGTAGTGTGGTATAGTGAAGATTTATCCACTGTTGGTGTGGTTTAATCACGAGGGCAATGCCTATACCTGCAAAACAAATAGCACCGGAATTAAACATTTTAAAGACTTAAAACCTACCTGTGATATAAATAGGACCTGCTGAAGAAACCTAACCCAATTCAAGTGTAACTTGGATAACTGGCTGGGGAACAGGAAATTCTTCCCTGGTTTGGCACCTATGTCTCTAATGGACTCAGGCAGCCTGTAAATAGTTCATCTATCAGGCCCCTGCTTGCAAATGTTACATCTCCCTAGCCCATTTACACTTATCAAGGGTACCAGCACATGTCAGAGATTTGGGATGCATGACTAGGCTTAAATAGGCCCATGTAGTTGTTAGTCTAGTACACACCTATGAACCTATGCATCTCACAGTCTGAAGAATGGATAGCATATATGAATGAGAACAGCTTCCAGGCCTTCATTTCCCAGGCAGTCTGTATTGTGGTTGGCCTAATTTAAATGTGTCTTTCAAGTCCCATGGGAGTACTATATAATGCAGATTGTATCAGATACGTACAATGCATGGCATTCATCCAGGGCTATGCACAGCAGCAATATTTAGTAGCTAAGCAAGTGCCATGCCACTCACACACACACACACACACACACACACACACACACACACACACACACACACACACATATGGGTGTCATTCATTTGAAAGTCAGAATATTAAAAAAAAAACAAAAAAAAACAATGCAACACTGTAAAAATGCAAACTCTTTGTTTATTACTGAGTGTTTTCATTCTAATAGCAGAACTTCATCAGAGTAAAACATGGTACAACCCACAATAAATACCATTGATAAAAATCATGTGATCTTTTTCAATCTGTTAAAATCAGATATTCAAAAATTTTTACAAAAACATATATTTAACATATATAAGAATTTTTGAATATCTGATTTTAACAGATTGAAAAAGATCACATGATTTTTATCAATGATATTTATTGTGGGTTGTACCATGTTTTACAGCATTTATGGTGTCTGTTACTGTTTTGCTTTATTCACTGCACTAAGGAATGAATTCATGCATTAATAGGTTTGGATTATGCAATACAGTCTAAGCATGTTGCATTTTTAGTAATATTTTTGTAATGCATTCTTTAAATTCTTCAGCAAATACAAAGGGTTTTAAATGTATCAAATCATGTAGTCTGTATTATTTAGAGGAATGATCATAACCATCTGAGCTTTAGCATCCCTTATGTAGCCATTGTTGTACATTATTGTGGTACAGTCTTTTCTACAAGATCGGATTGTAAAGGATTTCTGCCATCCCATCTATCATCCATCCATCCATCCATCCAGCCATCCATCCATCCATCCATCCATCCATCTATCCAGCCTCAGCCTCTTTTTCCCATTTTTGCACATGGGGTGGGGATGTCACTTGGGTGACAATCACTTACAACCAAGTTTTACACCACTGGGTGGCTATCCCTGCCATGGTAGTTAATCCTCACCACACACTCACTTGCACAATCACACCTATGGCCAATTTAGAGTGTCCAATCTACCTACTGCAAATCTTTGGAATGTGGGAGGAAACCAGAGCACCTGGAGGAAACTGACATGAACACAAGCAGAACATACAGACTCACATAGATTTAGTTAAAAACTGTTAGTCTGGCAGTTAGCACAGAGGACTAAAGCTCCAACTTGTTAATGACTTGCTTCCTGTGGCAAGGATGCAGGGCTTGACTCTTTTACCTTCATTTACCTCCAGTGTGCCATTGAGCAAGTCATTTAACCAGACAATACCTTATGATAATTGATAATTTATGCTAGGCTCCTTAATGATCTTCAAGACTGCATGCACAGTAACTATGAACCTGTTTTCATCATCTGCCAAACATTTCATATTGCATAGCATAGCAATATCACTGGCATACCAATTTTTAATGCAATAAAGACAATTTATTCTTTGAAGGCAGCAAGCACTGCATTTATCAATGAAGCATTTAAATGCAAAGTTGTTTGCCAGCAGCAAAATCATTAGTAATTGGGCTCTTTAATATGGTATTATTCATAGCTCATAGGCAAGCAGTCCTTGTGAGGCATTTTAAACCTAGCCAGTTTCCTCAATGGCAAGAGTCAAACCCTATACCTTCTGTCTGTTAGGTAAACATCTTAACCATGAAGCCAACCTCCCAGACAACTTCTACGTCTGCAGAGATTGTGTTTATTGACTTAACAAATGTTATCATGTGGTTGATATTTCTTATGTTCTTATAAATACTCTTCTGTTTAAAATGTGCTACACATGGCTGGATCTTATGGTATGATGCTAGTGATCTTTATACAATTTCATGTAGTTCATCCAAAGCTAACAATAATGTGCATGTGATTTATTTCTTAATAACAATGGGTGTAAGGTGTACACAGTCAACAAAGTAGTTACTATAACTGCTGGTGAGAGTCGGGCTCTCTGTGAATGAATTTACCTTATGCTCTTATCTGATCATTTTTAAACAGTCAATAATATGACTTTGCAGCATTAGCGTGTGTGTTTGAGAGTGATAATTAAGCTGGAATACTTTGACTACTGTGTGTTTGTATGAAACAAATTTGAAATATGTGATAATAGGGATTATTATTGTTAATTTTTTAGCACCAACATCTGGGAAAGATATAATTAGCAATGTAATTATAATTGCTAGGTTTGGGGGATGCCTGTAGATGTAAATGCACACAAAATCCACCACTAGCCAGATACATTTTTAATGACTGTGAGTCTCAAGGGAAGATGTACTGTGCAAGGACATGTGCATATGTACCATACACTGGTGGAGTATATTTGCTTTAAGGGCAGAAGATGGAAGAACAATAAAGTGCCATTATACAATCACATTATTTAAGAAAGAGAAACGATTTCTTACTGATCAAACCACACCAAACATTGTTAAATCTAGTGATACCCACACCCAGTCATGGATTATTGATAAAATATAAATAGGCATTAACATACCTGATAGTGGGCCACAATAGGCCTACAAAACCTACACCATGATTTCAGTATATCATAAAATCTGGCTGCTGATCTATAGAAGTTATCTTCAATGATTTGCACAAAGACACTGAACACATACATGATGTAATTGGACCAACATATGATTTGTAATTACTTAAGCTTTCATGGTATTACATCACATCTGTGTTCCACTCTCTTTGTGTTTTCTGTTAGGAAATCAGTGCCACATTTTGTTAATTTTTTTTTCTTCAATGGTTTGGGAAGGAAAGATAAACTTATCAAACAACCAAACACTGATGGCTGTACAACATAACAATGAACATATGAGCAGAAAGAACATATACTTCTGATATGTGTCATGCTTTGCAACCTGAAAATGTGAGGAAGTTTGGCAGGAGGATAGCGGGCAGTACAAGTGCAAGCCAATGGTCATGCACAAAAGGTTAATGATGAAGAGGGACAATACAGGGGAAGAACTATCATAAGTATGCACTGCAGAATGGACACAATATGACCATGCCATGACATTCCATCCGCATCTGGTAGACCTGTACTTTTTTTATAAAATGTTGCAGATGTGTATGAATTATGTGTAAATGCACTACCCTCTGACATGCTTAGCAGTGCAAACAGTAAATTTATGTACAAGCATACTTAACTGCATGCAAAACATAACATATGGCATTTATTGTAAATTATGTAGTGCATATGCTATATAAAGAGTACATCCAACAACACACCCTCTATGAAAACTGGCAGATACTTACCAAGTCATCATATGTACAGGAACTGTCCATACTGTCTCACATATAGATAGGAACTGCAAATACCATGTTTGACACCACACCAACTGCAAACACACATCATGGATTGGTTGGTTGATTTGCTGCTGTGCTAGCGTGGCCAAGGGCACATGAAGTGGAGGCAGTAGGCAGTAACCATGCATGTGCTGCAGCCTGTCTGTCACATATGTAGTGCAAGCTAGTGGAACAACTGCCTGTTGGTAAGGTGGGGGGCACATTACTAAAAATTGCAGAAGACACCAAGACAGGGATAATTACAACAAGGAACTTCATCATTTCTCATATGTACTGTACAGTGATTTCCAGAATGGCATTTCAGGAGGCTTGCAGTGCACACATTACCTATTTGATTCTCATCATAGCCTGTATGTGAGGCACAAGGACCTCCTTCATGTCATTAGCTGATATCTGAATACTTTGCACTGACTAACAAAGAGCTGCAGTGTCACTACATAACTTTACCATGCTGGCATCATACAACTGGACAGCAGTCCTTTTCAGGACAGACAGGTCGGTGACTAGCCTAGTGTAATGGCTAGCTGTAGGCAGCAACAGTTGGAGCCTTTAGGTGTTGTCATCACATATCCTCCCTCCGCACTGTAATAGCCAGCATGGCACATCATATTGATATATTAGCATAAAAGCCTCAGTTATCAGACATCTGTCCTGATGAACTGGCCCTACAAAGTTCTCAAAACTATGTATGTTAGTCTTCACCATGTTTGGCAAGGACACGTCTTAAGGCAGCATGATCATAACTGGTGTCTGCATGTCCATACTTTGCAGATGTGATATTTAACTTACAATTTTCTTTTATTTGTTAATTGGATAAGTAGGCTGGTCCATGGACCCTTTCAACTATCACTCAGCTGAAAGTCTTTACAATGCGTGGTATTACAGAGAAATTTAGGAGGATACATAAAAAACAGGTGGTAAAAGCTAAACATACTTGTTATAACTGATGACTTACAAAAATAATCATACTTAAATAAGGAATATTAAAGCAGATAACATAAGTGAACATATAGATATATGTCAAAGTACAGAGCAGAATAGGTGTTATACAGCGATAACACATAGTTATACACGAATCATACTAAAATAAACACACAAGTATTAAATCACACATAATTTGGTCTCATTGATTAATATTTATGTGTTATCCAGAAACCATATCAAAATGGGAAACATGGGGTTGAAATCCATGTAAAAATGGGAAACAGGTTGAAATCCATGTAAAAATGAGAAACATGGGGTTGAAATCCACGTAAAAATGGGAAACATGAGGTTGAAATCCATGTAAAAATGGGAAACATGAGGTTGATGATAACAATAGCTTAATAATATAAAGGGCAATGTGACTGGGGGCCAAAAAGTTGCAATAACTGAAATCAGAGAGAAATGCTGAGTACAAAATAATGAAGTAGGTGTTAAGTTGATAAGGAGAGCAACTAGACTGGGGCTGAGTTGGGGATCACTTGTTATAATAAAGAAAGTGGCACTTAAAAGCATTTCTGAGGAGCTCATGTAATTTAGATGTAAAGATAGCATAAATGTTTTGGTGCACAGTTGAGGAAGAAGGTGATCCTAATTTGCAGGTGGCATTTAACTAAAGGTTTTATCATCAAGGTCTCTGGGGAAGTGCAGTTTTACGGGGAAGTGTTTCCATTCCATGCGAGGATATGAGCAGGACTAGAGGGGTGATCTATTCAAGGGACAGACACTAGTTAAGGCACAACAGTTTGAATGTTAGGAAGAACAGTAACAGTGCAACCCATGCAGTGGCTGGAAAATATTTTGCTATGTTTAGTATAAGATACTAATATTTGAATTGGCTGGATATGGTAATAAACTTGCAAACTATATTTTTGCTCTTGTTAAGGTTGCAGTATTGTGGCTGGAATTAAAGGTGATTTTTAGGAAGAGCATATTTTAGCCTTGGTATAAGGACATTAATTGTAAGGGATCTTCTTAAGTTTGCTGTAAGAGGACTAGAAATGGAGTAGCATGCTTTACATTGTTTTAAGATTTTAATAGCAGTGGTATCAATACATTGTTTAAGAGAGAGAGCAAAATCAAACAAGAGACTGAGGTATTTTTGGAGCAATCCTCATTTTTTAAATCACTGTGAAATCTGAATTGTGAAGAATTAGTGATTTAGCTTTTTTAATTTTTAATTCTGATTATGTTCCATAAAGCATGCATGTTGTTTTTAGCATTTTAGCAGGATTTAATATGAGATGAATTTGTTGTTTACAAAGTGACAGTTCTATTAAGGGTACTGCTACAGAAAGATTGTGCAGTTGTGCTATTTTTATCATTTGCAAGAATGAGCATATCATTTGCATATAGAGTTGAGGTTTGGGTTGATGCAGCAGTGCTAGAAGGGATGATGTTAGGAAGGTCACTGCTGAGTTTGGAAAAGAGCAGTAGGACTAGCAGTGAACCTGGTAGAACATCTGCAATGAAGGTGTCCTTACATGAGGTGTGGGGTTCAGCAGTATAAATGAAGCTGTAGTTTAACAGATAGCTATTGAACTATGTTATGTAGCTGCCACTGAATCAAGGGATAATCTATGGTTTAAAAGCTCTTTTGGGGTTTATAAATAGACCCCCAATGTCCAGTCCATTGTATGTATTCTCGTATATGGTATCAGAAATGGTGAATATAGCAGTCAAGGTAATGGAACCATTATGGAACCCATGCTGAAATGTAGAATGCAGGTTATACTTACTAACATGGGCTACAGTAGTTTGTGAATGATTTTATCAAATGTCTAAGCAAGGGGGGCAGAAGTTTCCATTTGGCCTATATTCATCAGGTGTAGTGCAATATTTGATTTTGGCAAAGGGTTCAGTAACTAAGGGTTCAGGTTGAGATGGTACCATATATGAAGTTAATAATAAATTGCAGATGTGAGCTATTAGTTTAGTGAGTATGGGTGCAGTCATTATTTAGAAAGCTATATGTATGGAGTTAACATTGGGGGGACTGATCATTTCTGCATTTGATTTATTAGATTTGGGCTATGAGTTGAATTTGTGGGGGTTCTTTTAGTTTGAAGTATGCCCTGTCAATTATTTGATGTTCCTCCTAAAAAGTTTAGGTTGGGAGGCCCATAGGTTTTCTTTTACATAGGCATGAAGCTTTGGCTGCATTGCTGTTAATCCAGCATTATTTGCCTAGGACATTCTTTCATTTTTTTATGTTGGTAGAGATCCAAGGGCAGGTGTTGCATTTAAAATATATTATCTTTTTGGGAACAGTCTGTCCAGGATGTAATTAACAAGATAATGTAGTAAGCTGAGTACTAAGGATTGGTTTATTATAGAGTATTTCCAAGTGAACATACATAGAACAGAATGTGCCATGCACAGCTTGCAGTACGACATACTGTACAGAACGTGCCATGCACAGCTTGCAGTATGACATACTGTACAGAATGTGTGTATATGCGTTGGATAATACATACCTGTGGGTGTAATCTGATTGTACTGTGCAGTTTCTTGGTGCGTATTTTGTCTCTGGTGTTAAACTTGCAGTTAGCACAGTATTTTATTATGGTACTGGAAAGTGATTGTCTCAATTACCTGATGAAGAGACTGTCATTTTCTTCCCATAGTAAAGGACACGTGAGCTGCATATTGCATACACACTAATTTGACTTGCAAGATGTGTGGCCATCAGCTACGTGTAGCAGCATCCTGTAGCTTTGGCATGATAGCAGCAACACAATACTACAGTGTGTGTACTACTGTCCTCACAGATACATATCTGTGAATAACACATCTGATATTGTTAATCCTCATTCATTTCTTATGTACGGGTATCGGTTCCGACCTCGGAACCGAGCCGGCCATCTTCCAAGCTCGAGTCAGCTACAAACTCTCATGCTAAAACTCTTACCCAGAATTCCCCTCTCCCTGTTTCCCCAGATTTTGTTTGCCACGTCGCCATTCGGTCGTGTCAAGCTACTTCTCTTGAGCTAAGTACATTATCTGTTGTCATTCTAGTCTAAGATAACTTTTTCTCTCAGAAAAGCTTCTAAATTGTTTTCTCTTACCTTATCGCCTTTAACGACTATCTCTTCTTAAAATTTTTCAATCTTTTTACTGCGAGGTATTTTTTCTATACCATCACTGGTAGACCCCTTTTCTTCTTTACCTTTGGGTATTTCTTGTACCATTGCTGTTTTTGTCTCAGATTTCATTCTTTTCTATCATGGATAAAAAAGGTAGTCCAGGATTTAAGAGATGTTCAGATTGTGGACTTAAATTACCTACTTCAGATGCACATTCACTGTGTGTCTGTTGTTTGGGTGTGCCTCATTTATCAGTTGATCTGCTCTGTGGAATTTGTAAGAACTTCTCTAACAGGACATTGATCGAAAGGAAAAATAAATTGTTGCTGAAGGGGCTACTCAAATCTCCTTTTTCAGAGGCTATTTCTGGGTCGGAGGCTTCAACCCCTCCAAGATCCCATAAGAAAAAGACTGACGATATTTCAAAGGCCAAATCTCTTCCTTCATCCCCGGCTGGGGACTCCCATCAACCGAGACCCCAGAAAGCTAAGCTTTCTACTTTGGATCTGACTCTTTCGGCTCCAGCGCTTTCAGTGCCTACACCCAAAGCACCAAGGCCATCGGCGCCATCTGTGACTTCGACACCAACTAGTGTGCCCTTTACCGTATCGGTACCGTGGGGCTCCTCGGTCCAGACCTCTCTACCGGCACCGACTATTCTGTCGGTGCAGACTGTAACCACATCGGCTTCGATACTTTACCCAGAACCAACAACTCATTTACTGACACCAATTTTTTCTGTCCCAGCCTCGGCACTGACAACCACTTCGGCACCGACCTTACTGTCGGTGCAGACCATGACTTCGGCACCGATGATTTTCTCTGTGCAGACACCTGTAGTATAGTCTTACGGCACTGTTATTTTCAGTGCAGACTGGTGATGTGAGCACCGAGCTTGTCCCATCTGTGAATAGACCTGACACCCCCTCAGCCGTGTCCGTGAAATCCACTAGAAGCCTCTCTGAACATGATGTGTTGCGTCTTGTGGATCAAGTGCTTTTGGCCAGAGGTATCCCACCCCCCAGGACCTATCCTTCCTTGGGAGGTGATCACCCTTTGCCAAAGACCCCTTCTTATTCTCCTCCTTCATTGCCTTTGAAGACCCTTGATATAGCACAGTCTTCCCCCTCTACGGTTCCCTTTATGGACCTCACTAAGGAACCACAGTTGCCTTTGTGGCAGGAGAGTTTTGCTGTGACCCAGGATGTTAGCTGTAGCATATGTAATTTGGCGTTTCACAGCCATCCAGGGACTCCGAGTTGGCAGGCTGAGCCCCTTAGGGGAGGAGTAACCCCTGTCCATGACACTCACCCCTTTTCAGGTGGACCGGCCTTCCAACTAATGGAGAAGGCTTTGGCATTTGCTGGCGATACTGTGCTGTCAATCTCCCTGCCCTCCTCTGGACCACTATGTACACAAGTCGCTCCTAGTGGACATCGGACTCAAGGGCCTCAGGATGTGCTCCCACAAGAAACCCCTTTTGCATTGTCCTCCCCAGCTTCTCCCTCTGAGGAAGTGCATCGCAAAAGCTTGTGCAAGAGGAAGCACATGGACTCCACAGAGGAGTCCCTCACTGAAGACACAGACTTTGATGATGGGGAAGGGTCCCCTCGCTCACCCTCTGAGGTATCCTTTGGTGATATCCTCAAAATCCTTAAACAGAGAGGTGACTGGCAGCCCTCTAATCTGAACTCTGAAAAGTCTGTGTTCCTGCAAGCTTTTTGCACCCGGCACCCTACCTCCTGGGTTACTCCACCTGCCGATGAACTGGTCCGGCTCATCGTGCAGCATGTGTGGAAGGCTCCTGACACCATTGAGGCCATTCCCTGGAGGCCAGATAAAATGTTGTCCCCTCCTGCTATTGATCCCCATTAGTCGAAAGGTCTTCCAGTAGATGCTCTGGTGGCGGCGGCCACAACCAAGAAAGACCTGGCGGAAGAAGAAAGCCAGACTGTCCATCTGCCCAACAAAGAGTCACAGGCTCTGGACACAATAGGGAAGCATACTTTTGCATCAGCGACCTTTGCAATCAGGTCCCTGAATTATATGGCACACTTCTCCAGGCTTAAAAGGGATTTAGTATCTGAGCTCTCTGAAACTTTGGCTGGTGCCATGTCTGATGAGGTCAGTGACAAAGTGGCCTCTCAGCTGGCTACCATTGAATCAATATCAAACTCCTCCATGTGCCTGATATCTCATGCATCAGAAGGAGCAGCTAGAGCAGCGAGTTCAGGCATTGTTTTGAGACGGCATGCCTGGATGCGCTTATGTAATTTCGCAGAACCCTTCAAGGCTTCCTTTCTCAATGGTCCTATTGAAGCCTCTTCATTGTTTGGACCCAAAGTTAAAAGAACACTAGCCAGATGTGAACAGGACAGTAAGACCCTTTCTGCCATAGGTGATCGTTATTCTTCCCCTCAACGTGCTTTCTCCAGAAACCAAAAGAGTGGGAAGATATGGTACAAAAAGTCTCAGGGTTCTTTCCGTGACACACAGGCCAAGTTCTCCCCTAGAGGCAGAGGGGGAAACTCACAGGGAAGATGCCCCTTTCGGGGCAGAGGGGGTCCACATAACCAGGGTTCCAGGGACTCTTTTCCTGGTCAATCCTATCATAGCTCCTGAAGAGCAGTCCAACTCCTTTCCTCTGGAGGTGGTTGGGGGTCGTTTCTCCTTGTACCCTTCTGCCTGGCTAACCATCACCACCAACTCTTGGGTACAAAGGATAATAACCAGAGGTTACCATATCCCCTTTGATCTTTGTCCTGCCCCCCCCAACAAACTTACCCGACGTTCCACCCAGTCAAAGGGAAGAAGCAGCACTAGAGATAGCAAAGCTGCTAAGAAAAAGAGTCATCCAAATAGTCCCTCCAGACCAGATAGGATCCGGATTATACTCAAGACTATTTGTGGTGCCAAAGAAAACTGGGGACTGGAGACGAATTTTGGATCTCAGTGTATTAAGCAAGTTTGTAAGAGTACAAAAATTCCGGATGGTCACAATACAGTCTATCCTCCCGCTTTTGGAAAAAGATGATTGGATGTGGCAGGCCATCGCTTCCATGCGGGAGCCAGTCACTACCAGTTCAGAGTACTGCCCTTCAGACACTCTACAGCCCCCAGAGTGTTCACAAAGTGCATGGCAGTCATCACAGCTCACTTGCGACTACAAGGATTCCAAGTGTTTCCATACCTGGATGACTGGCTCATCCCCACCCCACCAGACATCTATTGGAAGAAGCCCTGGCATACTCTCTCCTCATTTCAAAAAGGCTAGGCATAACCATAAACTGGCAAAAATCCAATCTCATCCCATTTCAGTCCACAGAATTCATGGGGGTCATATTGGACACACAGAATTGCAGAGCATCCATTCCAGAGCACAGAATTCTAAGGATAAAGCAACATCTGATCCCAATCCTTTCGGGGAAGAAATCCACAGCTCACTCTGTCCTACAGCTGTTGGGTTCCATGGCAGCCTCCATCACCATTGTCCCCCTGGCCAGACTTCACATGTGGTTTCTACAATGGCTACTGCTCACCCAATGGTATCCTTTTCAGCATCTGCTTTCAGCCAAGATTCGAGTAACTCACAGGTGCAAACAGGATTTAAATTGGTGGATGACCAACAACCCGTCACAATGGTCTCACCCCTTCTCCCCTCAGCAGCCCAAGGCTACAGTGACCCCGGACACCTCCCTGATGGGGTGGGGGGGTTATGTCAAGGTCAGACAGTTCAAGGCACTTGGTACGAATTGGAGTCCCAAGTGCATATAAATGTTCTGGAGCTGAGGACAGTGTTTCTGGCGTTGCAAGCATTCCATCCCCTACTGCTGTCTGGGACTATTGTGATTCAATCAGACAACATGGCTGTGGTCTGGTACATCAACAAACAGGGTGGAACCAAATCTTACCCCCTTTGTTGAGAGGCCACGAGGATATGGCAATGGGCGATGGCTAACAACCATTTTCTTCTAGCAATGCACATTCCCAAAAGTTCCAACGTGATAGCCAACAGTTTCAGCAGGAACATTCTACAACCTCACGAGTGGTCCCTGAATCTCTTGATAGCGGCGGAGATCTTCCACCACTGGGGCTATCCTTGCTGCGACCTCTTTGCATCCCCGACCAACTAGAAACGCAGCAACTACTTCACCCTGATTCCCCCTCCGGGACAGTCACCCAGCGATGCTCTAGCTCACGATTGACCCTCGGGTCTTCTTTATGCTTTTCTACCTCTTCCCCTCATTCCCCAGTTTCTGAAAAAAGCCTGTCGGTTGAAGAGCAAGGTGATCCTCATAGCACCATATTGGCCTCGTCAGATCTGGTTCCCTTTCCTTTGGCCTCACCTGCTAGATCAACCATGGATTCTCCATCCAACCCTGGGGTTGATCTCCCATCTACAGAATCTAATTCATCCCAACTTGGACAGCCTGAAGCTCACAGCTTGGCTTCTCCAATTCCCTTGATTGCCAGGCAGAATGAGCTTTCTTTACCAGTACAGGACATTCTTATTGCATCTCATATGTCTTCCACTAGAATTACTTATCTAAGCAAGTGGAAAAGATTTACCTGTTGGCTGAAAGAAAAGCAAGTAGATCCCTTTTCAGCACCAGTGTCGATAGTATTAGAGTATCTAGCCGATCTATTCCAATCAGGTCTATCGACCTCTACCATTAGAGTTCACGTCAGACAAATTATGCAAAACCTTCATAAAAGTTGTGAATCATCTGCAGCCCCCTTTAAGAGAACCTATTCAACCATGGGACCTGTCATTAGTTCTACAAGCTTTGACAATGTCTCCTTTCGAACCAGCTTCTTCATGCGACCTCAAATATTTGTCATGGAAAACCTTGTTTTTGGTCACCATTACCTCTGCCAGACGTATCTCTGAGCTTCAAGCATTATGCATCAAGAGTCCATACTTGATTTTTCATAGAGATAGAGTGTCTTTGAGAACTAATCCTTCCTTTCTGCCAAAAGTGATCTCTGAAATGTCCGTTAATCAAACCATCGAATTGCCAGTTTTCTTCCCCAATCATTCAAACAAAGGAGAGTATTGCCTACATACCATAGATATTCACAGGCAAATTCACTTCTGCTTGAACAGGACTAAAGCCTCTCGTAAATCAGACCAGTTAGTTTTGGCCTATTCTGGACCTAGATTAGGATGTGCTGTTGCTAAGGTCACATTGGCTAGATGGTTGAAAGACCTTGTGACCTTCATTTATACACAACGTAATATTCCATTGCCGACTACCATAAAGGCTCATTCGACAAGGTCGGTGGCAACTTCTGCTGCCTTCCATGCCAGAGCTTCTTTACATGACATCTGAGCAGCTGCAACTTGGGCTACGCCTCATACCTTCATCCATCATTACAAATTGGATTTGGCCTCCAGGGGAAGAGCATCTTTTGGTTCTATGGTGCTCAGGAATATCCTTCCATGAGAGCCTCCCAGGAATAGAGTTAGCTGGGGACTCTGTCCCGTATGTAAGGAATGAACGAGGATTAACAATATCAGATAAAGAAGTTAAGTCTTACCACAATGTTCCATCTGTATTGTTGATCCTCGTTCAGTTATTATGACCCTCCCTCCTTACCCCTCCAGTGGCTTCTAGTGGATCTCGCCATCCGGTTCTCTTAGGTCATTTGACCGGAGGTAGCCTCTATCTTCTTTTGATTTGCAAACTCAATCTGAGGTAACAGGGAGAGGGGAATTCTGGGTAAGAGTTTTAGCTCGAGAGTTTGTAGCTGACGCGAGCTTGGAAGATGGCTGGCTCGGTTCCAAGGTCAGAACCGATACCCATACGTAATGACTGAATGAGGATCAACAATACAGATGGAATGTTATGGTAAGACATAACTTCTTTATATGTGCACATACACTGAGTAACATGGGGAGCATCTACCTCAGATACTCTCCTCTAGGGTGTCTCCATGTAGCTATCAAATAAAGAATGATAGAAGCTCCTCATTGGATAGATAGAACCTGACTTGGGTCACCACCAGTGACCTAATGATCTGCATCTAAACCCAGTACTTCTACCAGTATGATTGTGTATATATATTTATATTTATATATATATATATATATATATATATATATATATATATATATATATATATATAGACAAAACATCTTTGGTAAACCTTCATGTACTGGGAATGCCCTCTGCTGTGTTGATATTAGTATTTATCTGTCTCTTCTAATGAGACTTGAGTGCCTGCTCTTTACCCATCCAAACAGACCTAGGCCGTGATCCATGATAACTGCTAGTGCCTTCTCACTGAAACAGTCCATGCATTTTATGATGGCATAGTATATAAGCCAGTACAATAGACCTGGAAGTCTGAAGTTTAATTCCCAATCAAAACATGTATGAAAATACAGCAGGTTGTTGGCTTAACATAGTAGGTGTACCATTACTAAATCATTGCCATTTTCTGGCATACCTTTGTACAGCATGCAGTATTGCTAGGTATACACTCTACATGATTTACAGAGCAGTACACTATAGCAACCATCAATACAATATTAATTTGCCTATTGCTAATACCCTTCCTATCATGCTAAAAAAGAACCAGTTGTATATTGTACCAATATCTTTATAAAGGCATGTTTTTTTCACAAGTTTATACAAAGTATGTTCAAATGATATAAAGTGCATGTCAGCATCCACCCTGTAGGACTGTATTATTGTAGCAAATCACTTTATACAAGTTTACAGTTACTACATTTCTGTGAATCGGAAACAACTTACAGTTCAGGCTTTTATAGCTTCTAGTTGTACTGGGCTGAACAGACAGCACAGAGCAGACAGAAAATTAGACTAGTAGTACAGCTGCCTGTGCTGCTGTTCCGTTATTACAGGTGAACACTAAGCTGATTGCCCTAAAAGGTTATTTTACAAGCTTAGCTAACAACCTGCAGTCAGAATCAAACCTTGTATTTTATGACTTTAACCACTATGCCAAACCCATCCCGATTCCCAGGGATTCTTTTTAAGCCTAGCCATGCTTCTCAAAGGTAAAAATTAAACTCTGTTCCTTGTGTCAGTAAGATAAACACCTTAACCATTATGTCAGCTAACAGCTCTGTGTTATTTAGGCATTCAAAGGGCCCATAGCACAGTATAGCTAGAATAAAGAACCGATAATATGTTTACTTGTACTAGTCATTCATTTTCTAGCGGTACTCTTTTATTGGTTCATGCAGTGTAGCAGTAAAACAGTGCAGCTAGAACACTAGACCAATAGCAATGGAACCTGCACTATTTGTGTGCTTCTCTCACTGCACTGCGGGACAAACAACACAATGTAACTAGCAAAACAGACCAGTTGAACATCTTCCTGTGCTATTGGCCCATTTTCCAGTTACACTGTACTATTGGTTTGTTTAATGGCCCTATAACACAGTGAGGCTAGGAAAGCAGGCCAATATCCTAGGCTGCTAGAAGCTTGCTGTGCTATTTGTCTAGTTTTCTAGTTGCATTGTGCTTTTGACCTGTTCACCATTGCAAACAGTGTTTTGACTTTGATCAGATGCTCTGTCAATGGATCTAAAATTGATCCAATGAAAGAGCACAAATCAGAGTTATCAAAGGACAAATTGAAGGAACAGAAGAAATGTTAAAACATAAGCTAAAATCAGAATGTTCTGTCTAATACAAAGTGGTTGAGATGTATAGTCATAGGGTACTGCATTGCTGCCCAGTGCTATATAAGCTAAAATCGATACAGGTGTTAAGTTGTAGCTGCCAGCTTTTTCATGAACACTAATATCATCTTAAACTTGTGACCATTAACATCCGGAGTGTCAAACCTGCTTTGCCAAGTTGAGTGTTTGCTGCTAGAGTATAAACTATACTGTATAAACTATATATTAAAGTGCATTCTCTATGGAATTCAAGCAGCATGAAAAGGACGCATTTCATCTCTTTTAGGGGTGGAGCTAGGGTTATCTCTCTATCAGGGGCTGGTGCAATAATGTACGTAAGTTAGATCAATGTCCAGGCAGACCTCAGTTTGAGCAACATGCAGTGGTATTTTGAGTCTATTGTACACTTCATTTTTATAGCTACATCATACTAAGAGCTATTAAATAACATGGCGCTTTATATAATGTGTTTATATTGTTTATATTTGACATCATTATGGACGACTTTACTAAAAAGGCTCACCCAGACTCTGTTACACATTGCTGTGAGGAAAAGGTTAGTTTGCTTTTTATTTGTTATATTTTGTATTACTTTATTGCCTTTTTCTATTTTGAATACTGTGATTTGTTTTCTTTACCTTGTGTTTTACTTGTATTCTGCTTTTAACTGCATATTAAAACTTGAAACGAGACCACAGCTCTGTCTCTTGTGAGTCAGGCAGAAATCAGAACAGATCAATTAAGAACTCACACATAAGATAGAACAGGTCAGTTAAGGTTAATGATCTGTGAACTGAGGGGGGTGGAGGTAGGAACTAAACCGTCTATTTAAGAGGTAAAATAAAACATTTCAGAGCTTTAGTAGAAAGGCTCACCCAGACTCTGCTACACTTTGCTGTGAGGGAAAGGTTAGTTTGCTTTTTATTTGTTGTATTTTCCATTACTTTATTGCCTTTCTCTATTTTGAATACTCTGATTTCTATTCTTTACCTTGTATTTTACTTGTATTCTACTTTTAACTCCATACTAAAACTTGAAAAGAGACCACAGCTCTGTATCTTGAGAGTCAGGCCGAAATCAGAACAGATCAATTAAGGACTCACACATAAGATAGAACAGGTCAGTTAAGGTTAATCATCTGTGAACTTTCAGAGCTTTCGTAGAAAGGCTACCCAGACTCTGCTACACTTTGCTGTGAAGGAAAGTTTAGTTTGCTTTTTATTTGTTGTATTTTGTATTACTTTATTGCCTTTTTCTATTTTGAATACTATAATTTGTTTTCTTTACCTTGTGGTTAACTTGTATTCTGATTTTAACTGCATATTAAAACTTGAAAAGAGACCACAGCTCTGTCTCTTGTGAGTCAGGCAGAATTTTTTCCCCCACCCTCCCACCCTTTTACTGTTGTGTACTTAAACACCACTGTCTTTCTGGTAGTCTGCCCCTTATGTTAATTTGACCTTATATCTCATTTCCTCTCTGCTTTTACTGGCTTGTGTGAGTAAGCGCAAAATTATCATTTTGTGAAATCACTCCCTTTCAATTATTTAGATTTATTGGCCATCCTACTGTATTCCATAGTACCAGAATACAAAATTGACCATGCCTTTCAATTTATCTTGCTATTTTAAAAATAGCGACTCTCCACTAAACAGGTAAAACTTAAGTTACCTACTTTCACATCTAACTCCTCTAGTGCACACTACAGTGTTTAGGATAAAGTGTTTTTTTCATCTTACCTTTAAGCATCCTTGTGACTAGCACTTGCTCTAAAACCTGCTAGAAAGCACTAGGAAGCCTTAAACTGATACAAACACTCAACTTTCCTTGTTAATAAGGAGAAATTAATTGTAGGCACTAAACAGCCTATAATTGCAAAGTACCTTGCTGAAGTAAGGGAAAACAGCTCTTGTACTTTACAAAAAAAAAGGCACCAAACCAGGCATGTCCAAGGGTCAGCTTCCAGTGATTTTTCTTGTCCACCTGGTGAATCTGTGCATACTGGGGCAATGCAGCAATTGCCTCATGTACACAGACAGACCTCTCCTCCTACTACAACCTGCGAGAGATGCACTTACATAGCAAAACTGAAGCAAAGCTCTCTCCACCCAAGATTGTGCTAGACGGTCAAGAGGAGAAGGTTAACACTCGCACTACACCTCAAGCAACACAGAGTCCTTCTAAACCCACACCACCAACAACCACACATAGCAACACTAAACTCCCATATGCAGAGGCCCTTAACAGTAACCTGCCCAAGCAACAAGGACCTCCGAAGCTGAAATGCAAACACCAATCACAACCAAAGTGTCACAACACCAGTGTGCCACCCAACAACAGCCCCTAAGTCAAGACAACGTACCCAACACGTTAATCATAGGTGACTCTATAGTCAGGCACACTGATGTCCCACTCACCAGGCTGAACAAGGAGAAAATAACAGTCAGCTGCCTGTAGGGGGGCCAGGATCTGCCACATAATGCATGCAGTCAAGTCACTCCACAACAAGTACAAATATGACCCTCTGCCATTGCCCATGTTGGAGTGAATGCCTTGACACGTACCTCCCTGCACTACATGAAAAGAGACATGGAAGAGCTCTCGGATCATGTAGCCCAAGCAGGTATGACCCTAGCCCTGAGTAGCATTCTGCCTTTGCCAAGAATGATACCACATTAAAAGGACAAAATGATTGACTTCAACAATTGGCTGAGCTTCTGGTGTCATTCAAAGGGTATCCAGTATCTGTCTGCCTGGGACGACATGATTGACAGACCACGATGCTTTGCCAGAGATGGTTTGCACTTGTTGACCCTGGGATTCAGGTTACTGGCTAAGGCTCTTGCCACCCCTATAGTGCCTTTTTTTAGGCAAAGTTCAAAAGTCAAAACCACCACCGTAACAGGTACAAGCAAGCAAAATCTGAAGGTAATGCTACTCAATGCTAGAAGTCTAAACCTCAAAATGCACTCTCTCAAGGCACTCCTAAAAATGGAGAACATCGATATCTGTGCATTAACTGAGATCTGGCTCAAGGCTCCAGAAAGCACCCCTGCAATACCAGGCTACAACTCTTACCGCACTTTTAGCCACCAAACCAGTACCAAAACACTTAAAGTGGAGGAGTGTCCATAGTCACCAAGGATATTCACACCACCAGGCTAGTTGCCCAACACAATGCATCTGAAATTCTCCAGGTGCAACTAACACTTGGTAAAACTGAAATACAAATTGTAGCTTGCTACAGATCCCTCACCATGCCCAAAACTTCTCACTACACCTTTCTAAACGTACTGGAAAATATTAAGATACAACCAAACACCCTAATACTGGGTGATTTCAACTATCCTGCCATTAACTGAGAAAACTACTTGTGTACCAACACCTTTGCCCTGCGGTTCTTGGAATTCATAAATTCCAATGCCCTGGATCAACTAATCCATAGTCCCACCAGGGGCTCCAATATCCTAAACCTGGTCATTACCAACATGGGAGATCAATGGTCCACACCTATGGTCACCTCTTCGTTGGTCAGGTCTGACCATATGCTTATCACCCTTGACATCCACATCTCTCCCCCACCCCCCAGTAAGGAAAGCTCGGTAAAAAAACTTCTCCAAAGCCAACTTCATGCTACTCAAGTCAGAAGTGACAAATTTCACGACACCCATGCAGACGGGAACCGAACGTTTGACTGCTGAATCCCACACTAAGGCACTGTGGAAGCACATCCACTTGTGCATGAATTGTGCCGTACCAAATAGAACCAAGACACTCTCCTCCAAAAAAAGAAGCCAATCTGGTGGCCCCCTGTCATAAACAAACTTTACAACAAATGGAAGAAACTGTTGCAGAAAAGAGTAAAATCACAGGATGCAAAAAAACTCACTTACCACCCTCAGTAAGAAGCTGAGAACCTCATAAAATCCTCCAAAGCTAGTTATGAAAATAAAATTGCCAAAGATTCCAAAGACAACCACAAGGCATTCTATAGCTATATCAAGAATCTAAATGGCAATGCTCAGATCTGCTCTGAGCTACAACAGAATGATATTAAATATACTGATCCCAAGGATATTGCCAATACCCTGGCAGATTGATTTAGTGCCAACTTTACCCCCTAAAGGGCCCATCTTAATACCGAAAGATTGCCAAATTCCGGTAATAATGGCCACACAGGTAAAAAATGCACTCTCCAAAGCTAAGAATACAGCATCCATAGGATCAGATGACATCCCAGGCTGTGTACTACATGAACTACAAAATGAACTGGCACCTCCCCTAAATGTCATGTTTAATCATAGCCTCACCTCAGGCTTCATGCCCATTGAGTGGTGCACAGCTACAGTTATCCCACTCCACAAGGGGGGATCCACCTTGGATCCTGGGAACTACCGCCCCATCAGTCTGACGAGCCTGATCTGCAAGGCCATGGAACATATTTTGTCATGGAACTTATAAACAAAGACACTGGCAACCTTCAAACACTGGACCCCACCCAGTTTGGGTTCGTGAAAAGCCGATCTTGTCTCCTGAACCTGATTGACTTCTTTGAATCAGTCTCTAGAGCAGTGGACGAGGGTAAAGTGGTCCACACAGCCTATGTGGACCTCGCCAAGGCCTTCAACACCATCCTCCACTCTGGATTTATCTCACAGATAAACTTACTAAGCTGAGCATTAATCCCTATGTCACTCGATGGGTTGCCAACTGGCTTACTGATGGAACCCACACTGTAAAAGTAGCCAACTCCAAATTCAGCTCCAGACAAGTGCCAAGTGGATTACCTCAGGGTTCAGTCCTGGGACCACTCTTGTTTGGCATCTACTTCTCTGAAGTACAGGCCAACACTAAGGGATTCTGGCTAACAAAGTTCACAGATGACTGCAAACTGGGAGCCATTATTGAATCCCCAAATGATGTGGATATTCTACAAAAGGGCCTTACAGAAACAGATGCCTGGTACCAGGTATTTTGACATTCAGCATTGTAAGGTTTCAGTATAATGACTCAGTCAAATGAGTTTTCAGTATTTTGAAAATTAGGTATTGTGGTCTCAGTCAAATGAAATTTAGTATTTTGAGTTTTCAGTCATGTAAAGTAGACCCCATTTTGTACCAAATTGTTCTTTGCTTTAACTCTGTTCTAGCTGAATTTTATCTGTTTAAGACCTGTTGGATAATTTATACATTAACACATTCTGTGGCTATGTATCAAGCCATATATATCCACAGTGGGTTGGCATTGCTAAGATACCAGTGTAGTACATACCTCTGTAATCTGTGTTCATGCACAGAATTAGCTCTGTTCTGATACTGAGTGCATGTACATGTGGGAGTATGTTTTAAAAGTTTCTGGGTGCCTACATAACTTTGCTTACTGCAACAGTTTACATGAAAGGTTCCCTGTACAGTAGTCCAGATGCATATATTCCTTTGCTAGTATGCTGCACATTAACTATGAATATGTATTAGGTTCACAGGTTCTAGAGTGCTGACTGCTTAACTGCATGCTTGCAACATGTTGACATTTTGTGGTACTGATTTGTTTTTTGAACTGCTTCTTGATGGGTGTATATTTAATTTATTTTTCAGGACTCTATTTCTTGTATTTGGGTATTCAGTTATTTTTCTGTTCATACATTTGATGTTCTACTGTAATTTAAGCTTTCTGTCTCTATGACTGCACTGATGGTCTGTGCCATGCTTTCTATTACACACACACACACACACACACACACACACACACACACACACACACACACACACACACACACACACACACACACACACACACACTTACGCATACTGAGTGGTTAGGCTCTTTTGATTAACTTGCTATCTTTTTATTATTTTGTTGCTACTTTCAGGTACTAACATTACTAAACATTACTACTATACTGCTCATACTTTAAATGACTGTGTGCTTGAATCCTTATCATTGTCTTATAGATTCATAGGTGTATAGGTCAATATGAGGCTGGTGATCCAAATGACCATTAGTACCCTATCTATAATACCTAAACTTGTAGGTACCTATGGACATGTCTAATTTACACCTAGTTTTGACCCCTTTTAGTCAGAGCTTGAGAAGCCAAGTCTGGTGTGTATTTATGATTGCCCATCCATTCATCAAGGTTATGCTGAAAGAGGGTCAACTACTTTGCTTTACATCCAAAGGAAGTCTATATATATATATATATATATATATATATATATATATATATATATATATATATATATATATATATATATATATATATATATATATCTCACCGGAAGGTCTTATTTATGTTTTCATGAAAGTAAAGATCTCTTGTTTAGGAAGTCTTACTGTATGTTGCATAGATGAGTACTTTTCTCTTTTCTTAGAGCAAGTTAGGATAACAAAATATGTTCAAAAGTTTCATGACTGCATGATTGTGTTGATGATAGGTGTCGTGCCTTCTTTTAATCTATGGTCCAGGGCAAAAGAAAATAAACATAAACGAGGGAAAAAGTGAAGGGGGAGTGAGATGAATACAAAAACACATCAGTACACATATAAAGTAAAGTTATCCAGAGGTACAAAATAATTCAACTAATATATAAAATTTATATTAGCAAAGTTGAAATACTATGCATGCATCTATATACCAGTGCATATATTATAAGTAGCAGCATATCACTATGTTTAATGGTAAAATGATAAATCAGCCTTTTTTCAATATTAGGCCAAGTAAAGAGGAAACATACCTGTGAGATGTTCTGCCTTACGACTGCATGGCAAATGGACACAGCTGCCTTGACAAGTACCTCTCATGACCAAATAAGCTTTACACTGTATGGCTTGAGAGCATGATTGCAACTTTGCCATGACTCCACTGTTTTCACTCTTGTATCACTGCCTTGTATTGTTATGCTATCAACAGTAACTGATTCTTAGCTTATGCTGTTTTATAATTCACACACAATGATTCTTCAGAAGAGGCTAATACAACATTTTGAAAGCAAGAGAGATACAAAACAAGGAAAATACATGAAAAGTACAGGGTTTGGGAGGGGAAGAATACCTGTACCTTATTACATGCCCACTAATGTAATAAAAAGCAGAAAAATCTTGGCAAAGCAACAACGTAGATATCCCTCAACTTTTTGCTTGAAGCTCAACTATGAACATAAAATCTGAAATACAGAACGCAGGACAACACTTCTTATATATGGAATGCAATTTCAATACTGATGAAAATATAAACATGACATTAAAACAATAAAGACAAATAGACAAACAAATAGATGTGCTGTGCATTAAGTTATCTGTGTCACTTCATGTTTGATTATATGAACCTATGAACCTATTAAATATTCACATACCTTTGAATAGATTAGGAACATGTGACTTTAGTTTTTGATGTGCATTGTCAACAGTATAAAATAACTGCTACTCATTTTGACAAAATCTTTGCAAATATACCACATATTGGGCAGGATTCACAAAGCCTCCGTGTAAGAGTTACAAGGCTTACACGGAGGCTGCAGTTAAACAGTGTGATGTCAGCATGTCATGCATATGCATGAGGGCATGCTGAATCACACCTAAGGCTAACACGGTCCGTGTAAGACAGTAGGGGGCGTGTCTGTAGGGCGAGCCCTGCAAACGGACACACCCCCAGAAGAGTAAAAGTCCCGAAAGTAAACGCCCACGACAGAGTCCGTGTAAATGTGAATAAACACACACAACACATGCCCCCACAGACTATGAACATAAAATGTATAAATGAACATGTTATATATTTTTTTATAAGTTGTAAAGATGTTTGCCCATGAGTGTGCTCGTCTGCGCGGGCGTGCCCGTCGCTCAGCCACAGTTAGCAGTCAGTGGAAAAGCATATAAGAACTAAATATGCAAAGTAAGCCAAGAAGCAATGGCGTAGCGGTAGAGACGTCGGCTGAAGAGGAGGCAGTCATGGTTCGAGCCCCCACAACATCAATTTTTATTTTAGTGAAATAAGCACGAAACAAGTCCCTGACATATATGTACATATATAAAATTATATTTTATGTAAAATGTAATGAAATGGGCCATGTATTTTGAAGAAATGTGAGATAAAAAAAAAAAAAATGTGAGATGTGCCCATAGCTGAGCTACAGTCTAACAAGTTGAGGATATCTGCTTGTAGGTGAGTAGTGTTTTAACAGGTGTAAAATGAGTGCCCGTAGGTGAGCAGTGTTACAACAGGTGTAAAGTGAGTGCCCGTAGGTGAGCAGTGGTTTAATAGGTGTAAAATGAGTGCCCGGGGTTGAGCAGCGTTTTAACACGCTGAAACTGTGTGCCCGTAGCTGAGCTGAGCGTAATATGCGTGCTGACAGCCAAACGACGTGTAAGCCAGCGTAACCCGTTTGTGCGGAGCTGCGCACCGCGCCAACAAGCTAACTGGCGGGCAACGGTGAGCAAGCTGTATCAAAACTGCCTTTACACAGACACACCTCCTAGCCTGTGTAGACAGTCATAAAATATAAAAAGCAATGGCAAGGCTCAAACCCAGGATACCATGCACCATAGTCAAAGTACTGAACCACTAAGCCATGACAGTTGCACTTGGAAATGCAGTAATAGCATATATATAGGAATGAATAGAAAGAGGAGCATGACAAAGCAGGTTTTGTGAAGCTGATACAATTCCAAAATGGCCAATCACAGATAAGTGTGGGGAAAAACGGCATATATAAGCCCCATAGGTGGGAATACACAGCATAACCGATTGTAGAACCTACTTGCAGCCAGGATGTCAGGTGTAGGTGAGGGTAGTTGCTTCCGAGCACAGAGGTGGGGCGTTGAGGAGTCCAAATATATGGTTTGGCTCCTCATCCATAATCATGAGGCCCAACTCATGCAGGGCCAAGTCCTGTGGGGAGCATATAGGGCTGAGGCGTGGGACCGGTTGGCTCATGATCTCACCAGTGCCACAGGAATACCAAGGACTGGTGAGCAGGTCCGTCACCACCATGCGGACCTGAAGAGATGGAAGCAGGACCAACTGAACCGTTGGATCCAGGAGGCCCAGCAAATGCCCAACGCCCCACTACTGAGTTAGTCACATCTAATTATTTATGTAAGAAATTAACCTAGCTGATATTATGGAGATGTGTATTCCAATATTACTTTATTTATATTACAGCTGCTGGTGTCCGTTCTGTGAACCGTCGAGCCTATGGCGATAGGCTGGTGCGGTTGCGCCACCAGGCAGGTCAGTAATTCTCTCCCTGTAACTGTAAATAAATATATAAGTATGACAGTTAGCAAAAGAGTGCAGTGTAGTCACTAATTAATAAAATGTGCAGAGGGTTTGCAAGTATTGCTTGATTACAAAAGTGTGATGCAGCCTGTAATCCAAACATAAAAATGAAACAAGTATGAAATAAAGATGTCCCACCTGTAATATAATAGTACATAACCTGCAGCAGGCTGAAAAGTACAGCTGCAGAAGCTGAGTAAAACACATGTGTGAAATATATCCCTGTTGAAATACAGAAACATGACACAAGTGAGACTGTTGGAAAGGATTGTTATAACTACAGGTAAAACATGTCAATAAAGCCTAGAATAAAGTACCATCCTGAATTGTAAAAATAAAACAAGTGACAGAGTGTGAGAAAGAGGTATGAATCCACCAATAAAGTAGTAATAACTCCTGAATATAGTATACTGCAGTCAGTACAGAATGAAATGAATGTGACAGGCAGAACCAAACAGTAACATGTGTTGAAAACGGTACTGCAGCTGGAATGTGTGTCCCAAAATCTGGATATGTTGCTCTCAGTCTGCAATATGCAGATAGTATGGTTGTCTGAAATACCAAACATCCACAGTTGTCTATAGGTATATAAAGCAAATGTAGCAGGATGATGTAGCTGAACAGAACCAGATATGAATGTGTATGAATAAAAATTAAATGTATATTGATGTAGCAGTAACATTCCTATCACCAACCTGAAGTAGTTATCACATAGGAAACTGTAGGCAGAACTGTAGTGTGTATATATCTGCAGCTTGTAGAAATGTACAGCATATGTTTTGGTATTTTAAGTTGTTAATTAAATTTTCTCCACCCTACCCTATAACCACATATAATCCATTCCACGTGAAATTGGTATGTGCAATCACAATTAACACCCCTGGACATTTGTCCTGTTGGTTCATACATATTTGCATGTACGTTGATGCATCTGCCCTGTTCATACATCCAAACCTGATGGCCTGTTGCCATCAATCAACCCTGCATGTTGTTGGATTGTGTATTGCTGTTCAAATTATGCATGTGTTATGCTTGCTGTTCAATGGCTTGAATTTATGGGTGTTTGGTTAATGGGAATAATAATGCATGCTGTTACAACTAATTGTGAATGGTATTGTACGTTACTAACCCAAACTGTCATAACCTAATGCAAAACATAGGACAACAGGGAAGGCGGGTTCCAGCGGACCCACCTCTCCCTCCTCAGCTGGCGAGTGCACCTGGCAGTAGTGCCCTGGCCGGACCCTCCTCCGGTAGCCCTGTGCCACCTGCGAGTGGAAGTGCTGCATGGGATGGGGCTTATCCCCCCTCTGCAAGTGTGGCCGGAGGAGAACATCCACTCACCCTCCGTAGTGTCCGGACTGTGGTGCGTAGGGAGATCCGGCACGCTGTGCTTGGGCCCCTACACCAGCTTGAGGCATGGGTGGCACAACTCACGGGCGTGCCTGCTGCCTGGCCTACACAGCCCCCAGCACAGCCCCGTCCTGGGCAGTGAAGGCACAGTGGCAACTGCCCATAGGTGGGAATCTCAGTTCCACTGTTGCCATCTGTGAGCTCATGGGCTCGAGATATCCAAACATCCGTCCCCGTCAATTGTGTAACCCCCCCCACATGTGTCATACACCGCCCCTGTATGCATCTTGTTTGTCTTGTCTGTTAACCTACCCAACCTACCTCCCCAGCTATTCCAACTTCCTGTACCTGACATACCACTCTCACCTGAAAAAAAAAAAAAGGGCACTCTGTACCCACAAAAAAATTATGCCCCATACATAGCTGCCCATTTTGCACACATGTCTACTGGACATGTAAACTGTCAATTACAGTTGGTTGTACAACAAGTATTATTGTTGTCGTTACACCTCTCTCAGGGGTGGAAGGTTTCAAATGTCACACCAAATTACAAACATATGCACAGCTGTTGCTGATGAAGAAATGGGCAGCTGTGGGCCTTACCTACATCCCTCCTGCAAAACCCGAGCTTGTTTCCCTACTGTCCTACCCTCTTTGTGACCCCTTTTTCACCACTTTCCTGTCTTCCCATTTTCATTTCTTTCAAAGAAATTATCGCGGGTGTGCGCAAGAGTAAGCACTTTTAAGCAGTTGTAAGCGGGTATGCGTGGAGTTGAATGCCAGTGCGCATGTGTGAGCTCTGCGCAAATCAGCGCTAACCCGCTTACAACTGCTTAAAAGTGCCTTAGTCACTCTGAATGACAAGGCCTGTAGTCTGCTCAAAAGCAAAATAAAATCCCACTGTCAGTCCCGAACCCAGGACGTTGGAAACAGTAGTCTGCTTGACTTACCACTAAGCCATGACTGCTATATAAGAACATTGTGCTACAATAAATATATCATGCAATAGTAGGAATGAATGTAAAGGGAATATAGGATGTGTAGTACACAAAGCATGTCATGTATATTTACTGTCAAATGTAGTGGATTTCTATAATAGTAGTGTGTGAACAGAAACAGCCATGCTAGTTGGTAGCTAGTAGGTAATAATGTCACTGTAGCACCTTGCAAGCCACACACATACTCACAGCAGGATAATCACTGCCCATACCCCACAACCTCTTACAGCAACACATCTGGACTAAGTAATAAAAAATGTGGAGCAAAGGCCCAAAAACAGGGACACATTTCAAATATTGCTCAGACAAACTTAGACAGTTGAGAGAGTAACAGGTTTTGCATTATGTTGGATGTTTGGAAGGGTACGAAGTCTGAAACATACATGTTTGTCACTATAGTCTGACTTGAGCCCTGAGTGATTTGCCAGAAAAAGCTGTTTTATGAGATATGGACCAGAATATGAGGCAAAAATGTGGACATCCTGCAAATATCTGTGCACTTGAGAGGTCTGACACTGCCATATTTGAATAGTTAAGAGCCTAGACATAGCGACAGTGACTGAGTTACAGGGATGCCCCACAGACTCCCTGTGAAATGTACAGACAGTAGGCAGAAAGGTGTTACAACACATGCAATGGTAACTATGAAGTACTGAAAGTATGCACCACTTGCACGGCAGAAATAGTGTAGTAATACATATGCTCATTCTAACCCACAGTCACAACTGCAGAATACCAGACAATTTAATGGGTGTACCCCACTGATATGTACCATTACATGAGGCAGATAAAAGATGCACCTGAGAGTCTCTGGGGCCTGCTCAGCAGCATACTCAAATACCCTAATAGATGTCAAGGCCCACACCATGGCCAGACCACACTGCATGCAGTAACACCCTAGCAGATATAGCAAGCATTCCAAGGTGTGAATGTACATGGAAAATAGGAAAGCCACAGCAACACACTACAGTCAAGACACCTAGCAGGCATACAAGTAGTGAAAGTAAAGGGCAAATATTGAAGCCATAGCAACAAAGTGCAAGAGCCACTGCTATATACCAGTTACACCACATTTCCCACAGGAAAGCACACACACCCACATTAACAGTAGTAGTAGTCTTAGGTGTCAGTGTACATACACACTTAGTACAGGAAACTGGAGAAATGAATGGAGAAATGTTAATCTACAACACAGCCGGAAATATGAGAGAGATACTAACCTTTACACTCACAGAACAGTGTCCACAGCATACCAGCATGGTCCCTGCCCTTAAAATCTGAAAGGGCTACGCCTATCTCACATACCTTTTTATAGCACTGTCCTGAAATCACAGTGAGAACTGCAATCAGTACACAACTGGCTGCATGCAATTAGCAAATGCTGGCTAACAATTGGTGCAGAGGCCATCACATGGACATATGCAGATACCTACAAAGCATGCTGTACTCCCAGTCCACACATGCAATACTTTCATTGCACCCTCTGGAGGTAGGGAGAGAGAGAGAGAGAGAGAGAAAATACACAAACAAAAACACTTATTAAGAAAACCTACTAGAAAGCTGTCATCTGTCAACTGGAGCAGCAGCAGGACACCGATCCAAAAGGCAACGCAAGCAGCTGTGACAAACACAGGTAATGTAAAGTAATACTTTAAAAGTCTACATACTGTGAACCCTCCATATTTGTCATTGGTCTGTATCTATATGTATATGAAGATGTGCATAGGGCAGGGGACATACAGCAACTATCAGTGAAGGCTGTACATACATATGTATGTGAGGGCATCTATGTGCACATATCAATGTAGGTTGAATGTAGGTTGTAGTGCAGTGTACAATGTAGGTTTCACAGTTATGTATGTTTAGCAGTATGTTAGTGTGTGTATACAGTTTTGTAAACAAACATGTTGATATACCTATCTATCATATGGATGTATGTATGTCAATATATGTATGTATGTATATATATATATATATATATATATATATATATATATATATATATATATATATATATAATATGCATATATGTATACATAGATAGAGAGGGATGTAGGAATACATAGACAGATGTAGATAGATAGAATATGTACAAACATATATATGTAATACACACATGCAGATATAGATATATGTAGATACATATACATAGACAGACAGATCTGACTATCTACAGATATGACTGTATATGACTATCTCACACTCCCCCTGTCCCACCCCCTCTGTCACACTCACCCGCTCTCTGTCACACTCCCTCCATATCTATAGCAATATATGTACATCGATATATATATATGTGTATATGTATACAGACATATATATATATATATATATATATATATATATATATATATATATATATATATATATATATATATATATATATATATATATATATATATATATATATATATAGAGAGAGAGAGAGAGATATTCTGAGTGAGGCACATGTGTACAGATGTATTGCAACAGGTGCCTGGCGCCAAAGGCATGGAGTGAACACCAGTGTCGAAACTGGAGTACCATACCCCATTTCAAATCACCTACACCAGTAACCACCAGATATGTGATTGGCTGCCCACTACTGCATGTGTCAGGGGTGAACAGGGTTATAAACGTGTACAATAGTCCCCCCAATGATAGTCACAGTGGCACACTATTCCTGGAATACCTGTACATGGTATGTGTCAGCAGACATGGTGTGTCAGCTATGGACATGTAGGTCAGTGTACTCCTCCACACCACACAATGTCTGCCACGGTATGTACCTCACATGACAGCTACAGATATGGAGAAGGACACAGTGACATGTACGACACTGTGACAATGCACTCAAACACATTACCAATGCACAGTGACTGACAACACCACAGAGTGCACACATACTACCCACATAGAGGTTACCACTCCTGGATTTACATACTTAAGTCACACCCATGACAGATGTCCAACAACCACAGTGACACCTCATACCATCCACAACCTAAATGGCCGCTGTGTGTCATCCTTGACACCACAGTAGAGAGCACATGGCGGAGGTACAGGTTCCTACCCACAGATAAGACATACCCTGCAATAAACCACACAGCGTTAAGAAGCAAGACTCCCCATGAGTACATGTCACACATACCCCTGCTGAATGTTAGTCAGATAGGTAATATGCCATATGAGTCACCCTGTGTAACTGTTTGACAGGAGCAGGTACCATCACATCACATGTGTCACAATGGTCAGGGTAGCAGAACAGTATGCTGCTGTAGTCCCAGGGGCAATAGCATATTGTATTGTATTGTATTGTATTGTATTGTATTGTGCTGTATTGTATTGGTATGTAGAGGTGCCTCCTTTGTGGAGTGGAACCACTGCTGCTGTACACCAGTGTACAGGTACATATCCTGTAGTCAGACTAGTGTTACATAGCACTTCTATATGCGGGTTTACCATCAGGTCCCATTGATGCTGTGTTTTTTGCTTTTCTGAGGGCGGCTCTCACCTGGACATCTGTGATGACAGGGAGGTTACATTCAGCTGGGATAAGTATGTCTTCGTTTGGGGAGAGGGAGGGGGGAAAATTGCACTGAACCTGTCTGCCACAATGTTGCCAATATCTGTGGGTTCAGTGAATTATTTGTTGTTGTGTACTAACTATGAGCATATTGGAGGGTTTCTGACCAGGTTTCTAACATAACTGAAGAAGGCCTTGTGGTTGTCTGTAGTGTCCCCGGTGATTTCCCTCTCAAAGTTGCCCATGGATGTTTGTATGAGAGAACATAGCTCTTTACTAGTGCTGATCAGACATGCCTTCCCTTTATGGAATTATGCTCTGTCTTGCAGTGGCTTCCATCTTTTGTTATACAATCTGTTTATGGCTGGGGTCCACCAGACAGGATGCTTTCCCTTTGTGGAGAGTGTCTTGGTCTTATATGGGATTGCATGATCCATGCATTCTCGGAGATGTCCGTAGAAATCATTTGTGAAGGAGTCAGCATTGTGGGTTGTGGCTTCCACTGGCCCAGTGGGCTTAAAGGATACCATCTCAGTCTTAAGAAGTGTAAAGTTTGCGTTTGAAATGTTATTCACTGTAGTCATTTGTGCTGGTGGTGGAGGTGGGATATGTACATCCAGGGCAATTAGTTTGTGGTCAGATCACAGTAGTTGATGATGTACCCCATAAAGTACCTTGATACAAATCCCCAGAGTGAGGAGGTGCTTTGGACCTGAATCAGTGTGCTGACTGCTGGGGTTTGGTAGTATGTCGTATGGAGTGTGCCAGGTACTGTTGCACAGTTGTTGGCTGAGCACTGATACCTGGCCATTTACATGTGTATCCACCAATAGACAGACAGATGCTATATATGGGAGATATGTTGTATCACAACAGTCGAGTAGCATGTGTAGTGTGTGTGCCAAATTCTGCTGACATATTTTGCTGATATCATTTTATTTCCTTTTTCAGGACCATGGCTCACCAGCGCAATCCGGCATACTCTGCAGCTGAGGATGAGGAAATACACCAGAGCCTGGTGCGGGATTTTGCAATACTGTTTTCCCGCACCAGCCAGAATCAGCAGGAGAGGGCTGCACTGTGGCAAGACCTGGTCTGTCGGGTAAATGACATAGGCACGCATAATAGGACATATGAGCAGGTACGACATCACTGCAGTGATTTAATCAGAAATGTCCATCAGCATGCGTCGGATATCCACAGGCAATAGGTTGCCACAGGTGGTGGGGTGGCTACACATCCCCCACTCACCAGACTGGAGGGACTACTCCTAAGTGTTGTGGCTCCAGCCCACCAACAACAACAACAGCAGCAGACCTGCATTATGATGGAGGCTGGAGCCACACAGCACCATGACTACGAGCGTGCAGGTAATATGCCATATGTATAGTTGACTGTTGTGTACACTGGTAGTTAATGCATGTGTGACATGTGTCCTTGGTTTGTAGCTGTCATCATAGTATTTAATGTGCAAGTGTGATATTCTCAATATCAGCAGCTGACCTGTGAAAGGCAACTGTTGTACTACTGACCTGTATTATACTCAGTAACAATGGCACAGTTGTGCCCACTGACATTAATTTCCTCACTTCCGCAGTTCCCTCCGGTGTAACAGCAATGCAGCCTATCCATGCTGGTGAGTGTGTATTAACAATACCTTTAATAGTCTTGATAGTAATAGTAATATTAGGCTCAATCAGTAGTGCTCTGTGTATGCATGCAGGTGTGTCTGTGTCTGTGTGTTGATATCTCGCATACTGAGTAGTGTGCAAGTGTGCAACTGTGTGCATGTGTGCACCTGTGCATTTGTGCATGTGTGCACATGTGCTGCATGTGTGCACCTGTGCATGTGTGCACATGTGCACATGTGCATGTGTGCACGTGTGCATGTGTGCATGTGTGCACCTGTGCATGTGTGCATGTGTGCATGTGTGCACCTGTGCATGTGTGCATGTGTGCATGTGCGCATGTGCATGTGTGCATGTGTGCATCACTGGTAACATTGTGTAGACATTGTAAACTGTGTTTCCTGTTTCCCTCCCACAGGTTCTGGTGCTGCTCTGGTGTCATGCAGCAGGGAACCTGAATCAGGTGCCACGGGTACTGATAATGATGACACCTGTGTAATGGCACAGGAAGGTGTGCCAGGGTCTGTCATTGGTCAGCCAATTGACAGTACACAGCTGTCAACCCCATCAATGCACACAGTCATCCTGCCAATACATCCTTTGTCACCAATGTCCCTAGGTGATGGACAGGATACAGTGGGCATTGACCAGGGTAATGTGGTATCTGTGGCACATGCTTCCCCACACAGCAGCCATGGGCATGGCCCTGAGATGGTACCACACAGACAGATGTCCAGGGGTTCTCGTGGGAGCATCTGTGGGCGTACTGCCCCTGTCAGACGTGCCCACAGAGGTCTTACAACCTCAGCTATGTTTTGCGCTGTCATGCAGGCACAGTCACGTATGGAATGGTACACCAGACAGGGTCTGAGGGTGCTGACAGCATGTCGCACAGCCATGAGTGACAGTATGCGTGACATTGCGGCTGCCATCCGTAATTTCACCGATGTCATAGACAGACGTGGGGACATATTAGATCAGTTCCACAACTACATGTCCATGAGCCAGGGCAATGGTGGACGGTTTAGGTGTCGACGTGGGCGTATGCCAGCAACAGCAGCAGCTGGCAGTCATCGAGGACGACAACAGGGCTGTGGCTGCCCCCATAGTGCCAGCAGCAGCCCCGGCAATGCTGAGTCTGTGCTGTCATCAGACTGCCCCAGAAGACCACGTGCACGTGGCTCTGGACAGGCCCAACAGGGATCTGTGTCCAGTCAACGAACACCTGCTTCTGATGACAGTACCCAGTCTGGATTAGTACCGGATACGGTCCGTAGCACCCCTGCAAGGCACAGGTACCGTGTCCGTGGCCAGATACACTGATCTGTATGACCTGGCAGGTACAGTCTGTGGCTGTCCACAAACACCGGTATATGGCAGCCATGAGGTGGAACTGTGTGCATCCATACACACATGCGAATTGGCAACACCTAGGGCTACCGCATACATGCACACACTGCATCAACATTGCCCCACCTTTTACTGCTGTCCCTCACCAACACACATACACATACATGTCAATTGGTGGTATCAGTGGCAGACTCAGGCATACCAAGTTCACACCCTGTGCATATGATGAAACTGTACCACCTCCTGCAATCTGTAACATTAGTGCAGGTACAGGTTAACATGTTGCTGATGCACAGCATGACTACATAGACGTGTAGTAATAGTATCATGTTGTTAACAGTACAGTGTGCTGATATAATTGTGGATATATCCCAGCATGCCTGATGCAGTAAGGGTATGATTGTCTTGTACTGTTTTCTACACCCATGGTAAGTACCATAGTGTATCATCTGTACATGTTTGCATACTGGTGGTAAGGATGTCAACAGAAGGCCACATACATAGGTAGCACAGGGGATAAGGCAATGAAAGTATTGATACGCAATGATGGACATGTAAACTGAAAGTGGCATGTTGCCCACACTGGACTCTGCAATGCGGATGTTTGAGGATGTTGATATGTGTGCAGTACTACACGACTGGTACAGGACACACAGGAGCACACTAGCACTGCAAGCTCACATCTCATACCATGCTAGACAGCCCCAACACACAAAACTAACTTTCACAGGAGGGAGAGTCCCCATAAATGTCAGGGATACTGTGGTGGCAGGACAGGTAGCATACATCCTACTGAGTATGGAACCACTGAGTGAAGGCTCAGTGTCTGTTATTTGACATGTGTATTACTGCAGATATGAGCACCTGGGTTTCCATCCGTTTATTGTACATCCTGACGGTACATGGTCTGTACACTTGTGTGCGCTGAGACTGGACCCTGGCCATCTGACCTGTGTATTTCCATGTACATGTGTATAGTGCCTGCATATTTGCACTGTTACCTACTGGAAGTGGTACAGCTTGTTTGTTGTACAATGGACTACATGCAGCCCTGCTTACTGTAGCTTTGTTTGCATGCATGTTTGCTTGCAGTTACCCTGAAACACTGATTCCACCTGCAATGCAGATTTACGGAGCTTGTGTGGATTCCTAGTGACATCTGCATAGCTTACTATATGTATGTCCATGTCTCACTTGACAGAATGTCACTGTTTGTCCTGTTCGCATCTACGTTGCCTGTGACACATTGCATATGACTTACCTGGCATTTGACCACGTGAGCAGTCATATATGCCAGCGCTAACTAATCACAGGCACTACACCCTCACATACTCACCTTCTGTACCTTGTTCCCCATTGGCCCTATGTGCTGTTAATCACCATGGCAATCACAATACTATGGTAGCATGTGCAAAGGTCACTTGTCAGTCACCTCTATGGTACAGTTGTGGAATATGTGAGTCATGTGGCAATGTCACAGCTGCCACATGTACACAGTCATCCCTCTCCCCTACCCATGGATGTACAACACATGTGTGAGATGCAACCACATAGCCAAACTGGGGACTAAGCACTCTGAACCCAGTACTGGCATAACCTGTCAGGTGGCATGAAATACTACAGTGACTACAATTCCAGTCTGATGTAGACCTACACTGACAGCAATCCAAACACATGAACACACTGGGGCATTCTTGGAGCCTCAGAATAGCATCCTGCCTGAGCAGCAGACACCTCTGCAGCTGGCACACAGGCATATGTTAAGCGAACACAGCACGCAACACATAGCACACAAATCCTGTGTGCCAAAAAGTCACAGCCTGTACGGCTAGACAACACACCTGCTACAGTTGTGTTAGGTACCTTTATTGTCTGGTACAGTGAGGTCCCGCTCACCAGGCTGGACAAGGTGAAGGTCACAGTGATATGCCCGTGGGGCACTATGGTCCACCACATAACACAAGCATACAGGTCAGTCAGAGGCATGGACACATATGACTCAGTCATTCTCCATGCCACTATGGCTGACCTGTGATGTACCTCCCTGGACTACATGATAGGGAACATGGAAGGGCTCTCTGAGCATGTGGCACAGGCTGGTATGACCCTGACCTTGGTTGGCATCATACCGTCACAAGAATGCTGAAGTATTACTGAATGCTGATGAATTACTGTAGCTACAACACCCTAGCTGAAAGATTCCTAGCATGTAGTCACTGCATTGCTATGGAACAACTTGTTACCAATCCCACAACAGGTGAAAACATGCAGCACCTGTTCATCAACAACATGTAGACTATATGCCCCAGACCAGATGTGTATTCCTCGCTGCTAGGATGATACCATATACAACTCACACTGTATATACACATACCACATGCAGCACCCGCACAGAAAACCACAGTCATAATGTTATCCAGTGCAAACACCATGTATTCACATGTGGCAGGCATCAGACATGGGAACTATTGAAGGTCACAGGTATATATGTGTATTTAGCACACACATACATCATATGTGTGCATTGCCATTACTGGTTTAATCGATGTCATGCATTATTGCGAACAACAACCCACACATATGGGCATTCTGTGTGACAAAAACACACGTGATGTTTGTGGAATTCAAAGCCATAACTAACTGTGCTATGACAGTAGTGAGAGACACAGTAGCAGAGCGTGCTATTTGCATTACTGGGAGATTTGCCCTCTTCTGCTGTACTTGTAGGGTGCTGACATCATCTCTGTTTAGAGATTGGAATATGCAGCAGCTGGTGTGTTGTACTGGTTGCCAAAAGGGTCAGTTCTTTCATACATGCAATTGCACACACTTTACTTCTACCCCCCACACACACTTGCCATTTGCAGGATTCAAACCCCTACCTAACTATGTTATGACACTAGTAAGAGACACAGTAGCCGAGCGCGCTATTTGCATTATTGGGAGGTTTCTCTTCTCCGGCTGTACTTATAGGGTGCTGACATCATCAGTGTTTAGAAAGGGGAATGTGCATCATGTAGTGTGTTCTCCTAGTTGCCAAAAGGGACATTTTTCTCACACAGAATTGCACACACACTAACCCCCCTTCACCCAAACACACACACTAAGCATTTGCAGGATTCAAACCCCTACCTAATTATGTTATTACTCTCAAGACGGACGCATTAGTTATTGCATTAATGGCTATGTTATTACACTCAAGACGGACGCATTAGCAGAGCACACTTTTTGCATTAATGGGAGGTTTTCCTTCTCCTGCTGTACTTATAGGGTGCTGACATCATCAGTGTTTAGAAAGGGGAATGTGCATCCTGTAGTGTGTTCTCCTAGTTGCCAAAAGGGACATTTCTCTCACACAGAATTGCACACACACCAACCCCGCACTGAGCATTTGCAGGATTCAAACCCCTACCTAATTATATTATGACACTTGAGAGAGACGCATTAGCAGAGCGCACTATCCGAATTACTGGGCATCTGTTTTGCACCTGCAGTATTTATAGGGTGCTGACATCATTATTTATACAGAGGTATGTACATCTATTACTACCTGTCAGGTGGGGGATAGCATATATATGCATTTGCAGCCACCTACTTCAGGGTCAGATATGCACATCAGCACTGTCAGGTTATGTTTTATACCATGCTTCGTGACCACAGGACCTGTAACACACAACACAACCAGTTCAGACCACCCCTCCCACATCCAGGACACACACTTTGCTTCCCTGGGAACAGTGCCAAGATATGAAGGTGTTCACATACACCATTCCAGTTGTTAACGTCAGGTACAGGTATATTGTGTGTGGAACTACTCAGGCCTCTACAACATTACCCTACAGCCACTACAATTTGTGAGTCCATGTGCTATGGCAGGACCACTCACCACAGCCATAAGGGGGAATACATATTGCACCTGACCATCTGCAACATGGGTACTCACTGTTTCACACCAGAGGTAGACCACCATTGTTGATATCTGACCATACCCACCTTTCCCTGGACATCCATATCCCATCCCCACCCCCAGGCAAGGTTGTCACTGCAAACAAAGTGTATTTATCAAAAGCAGACTTTGCACTTGTGAAGACTGGGGTGGAAGACTTCAAAGGACCCATGCTGGGGAGTATACAGGCCACTCTGCATAATCCTTGACAATTGCATTCTATGAGCATGTGGAAGGTTTGCATTGATCATGCTATCCCAAATATACCCATGACTCCTCCACAACAGGACACCTGTCAGGTGTACACCAGTCATATATGAGCTGCCCAACAGACGGAGTGAGCTAATACATTGCAGAGCAGTAGCCCACAGAGGGAGGACATCTCTGAACAGTACTGGCACGACACTTCAATCCCTCATAATCATCATGACAAAGTGTTGACAGTGAAATTGTCCAGACACTGCAGATAAGGCTCCCCTCAGTCTGTTATTGACGCCCACTTACTGTTAGAATCCTCACCAACCCTCTTCCAGCACACACCAGCCACATGGATGTGGCATAGCAAATTCAACCCCTGGGATCTCCACTGTGTCCCTGCTTGATGTAGGCACAGCACACTAGCCTCAAACGGTGCCTTATGTGACCTACTTTACAGTGGCACAGTAGCCTACTGTACTGGGGAGGCAGACGCCAAGCACACTCTGGCTAAGCTTTCATTCCCTAGGGCAAACAGCCTAGTATTGACCTCTACACCCATATGTTTAATTGTCAGATGCACAATATTTGTTGCTGATAGACTGTTTGCAGGTCTTTATTGCAATAGCATTCCCTGTTTCTATGAACAACTTGTGTATCTGTGGAAGATGTTTGAATATGAGAGGGATCCACTATATCACTTATGTCTCTGTAGTCATTTAACTGTGTGCACTGGGCAGATTGCTGTAATGTGGTTGGTTCCTGGAATAACACGTACAAATACCAGATATGTGTGGCCAACTGCTAAACTGAGATATGGCCTAAGTGTGTGAGCATGCCCAGTTCAGGCTTTCCATGGCATGTTGTCTGACATATGTCTCATTTATCAAAGTGTGCGAGCATGCCCAGTGTGAGCTTTCCTTATGTTGAACTCTGCAGTCCACCACATTTGTGGATGAGTGTGAACTTCAACAATATCTCATGTTTATGGTTGTGTGTTGGGTGTCATGTTGTGTACTTACTGGCCAACTGCATTGTGTCTGAACACAACAGGGATTATACTGTTTCTGCAGGGTTTGCATGGGATACTTTGCATACAGTTGTCAACATCCTTTCATACTGACCTAACACTGTAGTACCGTATAGTGTACTGATTCAGTACTTTCACTGTGGTGGACAATATCCTGGGCTTTAGTCCTATTACTGCTTTCAATTTTCATAGTGAGCACACCAGACTGGTTAGGGGCCAGTTGTACACATATGACCATGTTGCATTATGTTCAGATATGGACTACTTAAACCAGGCTTGTCCAACATTGGTAGTGTATTCCACAACATAGGTGGGCATTGGCAAACACTAGCGATGTGCCCTAGGCCATTTCTAATGCTAGTTAGAGAGTGTGTTTGCCCTTCGACACACATTGTAACTGGAGTTTGCCATGACATATGTCATGGTTAGTATACTGTGCCTCCGTCTACCCGAGATATAACAGTGATACCCAGGGTAAATCTACCATCTCCCATCCACTCATCAAGATTCCTCTTGAGGAGAGTCGATGAGTGACTCTCTGGCTAACCTGTACTGGGAGTTTACTCAAGAGTGGGGTGGCTTCTGTGTTATGGATCATTCAGTACAGCATGTCCTATGTATGTCAGTGCTGGGGTTCAGGTCTCTCATGTGCATAGCTCACTGCCATTCAGATTGTACAAGGTGCTGCATGTTCATTGATTCCAGCTTGGACATGGCTTTATACATCAGGCACAGCTTGCCTCTGGGTGGGCAGTATGGCAGTGTGTGGTGCTGCAGTTTGTTTAATCAGGCAACACATGGCATCTGTTCAAGCTCTTTGATACTCCTGGTGAGGTACTTTTGGGGTCTTTCCAGTTGATGGAGGTGTCTGCTGAGGTACATCCCACAGGGGCCATTGTGACGCTGATGAAGGATGACTGCAGAGCCACAATGACCTCCCCTGATCTAGATCTGACTACCTTCATGATTAGGTGGGTATATGGTATGTTTCTGTAACCACTACAGCCACATGCTTGTCCAATGCAAGATATCTATCAACTTGTGTCCCCAGGTCTCTTATTACATCTTAAGTACTTAATGGGTTAACACCTATGTGGTAATTGGTGGGCACTTACTGTATATCCACAGGGGTTGACTATACACTTTTCTGCAATTAGCTTGCTGACATGGCTATGGCACCAGTTGTCTGTTTCTATGTGGCCCTTTGTGGGATGCTTGTGTCAGCTAGAGGGTCAGATATGGTGGCCAGTTTGTAGTCCTCTGCAAACTTGTTCAGACACAGTCCTTCCATGTTGGCCTGTACCTATGGGACATATATACCAAACAAGGGAGGTCCCAGGACCGAGCCTTGTGGGATGCCAGTTGTATCTGGTTTGTAGTCTGACATGGCTGCAGCATTTCTGACCATGTCAGTTCTGTCCTTGGTCTGGTTTTCAACCCCTCTACTGACATAGGGGTTTATATTTAAGTTGGTGAGCTTATCTATAATGAACACTTGGGGTATTGTAGGGAAGCCTTTTGCAAGGTCCAGCTAGGCTATGTGGACCACATTCCCCTCATCAGTGACCTTAATGACTGTTTCAAATGTGTCAAACATGTTTAAGGGGCAGGATCTGCACTTTAGAAAGCCACACTGGGTAGGGTCCAGTGTCAGTAGGTCCCCAATATCTTTATGTCTGAGGTACATGCTGATCCTTTCCATAGCTTTGCAGACCAAGCTTGTCAGGATTCTGGGGTGGTAGTTTGCAGTATCCATTCAGGCAACACCTTTGTGGAGAAGGACCACTGTTGTTGTACACTGCTCTTTGGGTACATATCCTGTGGTAAGGCTGACATTGAGCAGTAGTGTTATTTGGCGTTCCATTCTTCTTGGAGTCCATGTTGGACTCAGCCCAGGACACCATCTCGTACCATTGATGCTGCGTGTTTTGCTTTGTAGATGCTGGCTGTTACCTCAGCATCTGCAATGTCAGGGGGGCAGCACTTTGCTGGGATAGATATTTGGCATTTTGGGGGGGGGGGGTTGCACTGCACCTGTCAGGTTGGATGTTGGCAATATGTGTGTGTGTTTGGTATATTGTTTGTAATATTTGAGTGATTCAGTGCATATCTGTGAATTCCCAACAAGGTTCCTATCATCAGTTAAGAAAGCCTTGTGATTATCCTTAGTGTCCTGTACAATTTGTATCTTCATAGGTTCATAGGTTCATACTAAGCTATCCGCCCTAGGGCATTTATAAGCCTAGCCAGAGTGTGTGTGGCTTTCGCCACCCCTTGCTATGTGAATATTATAGCCATTTAGGATTTACTTTACTGTGCCTCTGTCTGGACGTGACACAGTGAAGACCCCCAGTGTACATCTTCGATCACCCATCCACTTGGCAAGATTCCTGTTGAAGAGAGTCAGTGAGGGGCTCTGCCTAACATGGAGTGGGATTCCATTCCAGGGTGTAGAGAGCCTCTGGGTTATGTATGCGTCCATCCAGCACATCCTATTTCATTATGTGTTGAGGTTGACATCTCTTACTCTCACAGCTCCAATGGATTTTGGTTTTCTGGGGTGGAGCATGTCCATTAATCCTGTGTTGGACATGGCCTTGTACAACAGGCATACAATGCCTCTGTCTAGGCAGTATGTGACTGCATACAGCTGGGGTGTCTACAGCCAGGCAGTATATGACATATATTTGAGACCCTTTATCCTCTTGGTGAGGTTCCTTTGAGGTCTTTCTAACTGCTGCAGGTGTCGGGTAAGGTACATCCCAAATGAGGCATTGTACTAAATTATGGGCCTGATAAGAGAACAGTATAGGGGCACAATGACCTCTGTTGACGTAGATGTGAATCCTTTCATGATAAGGTGGTCAGTATAGATGGTCTTCCTAGCCACTTTGGCAATGTGAGTGTCACATGACAGGTTACTGTCCACTTGTGTCTCTAGGTCCCTGATTACTCCTTCCATACATAATAAATTACCACCTATGTGGTAATTTGTGAGTACCTTGTTTGGTATTTGGTGAGACATTCATACTGTCCAGTGTCTTCAGGAAGGCTGAGTGGGGTTCCTGTGTGTGAGAATGTGGTGTGTAGCATGCTACAGACTGTACAGCAGTTTTGCCTACGGCTAGTTGAACATGGGTGGTCTCCGATGCTTCGTGCATTGTCAGTTACCTGGACGTGTGGGTATCTTTACTGAATATGGATACTCCCCCTCCTTTTATGGTTTGGTCCAAGTTTTGGGGCCATAGTGCATGATATGAGGTATAACCTGGTAGTGCTGGTGTGCTGTCAGGAGCCTTGCTGCAGGTTTCTGTCACTGCACGGACATCGATGTTCTCCATACTGGGGAGGGCCTCGGGAGCATGCATGTTGAGGTTTAGATGTCTGGCATTGGGCAGCATTACCCTTATGTTTCTTTCCACTTATGTTTTCTAGGGAGGTGGGTTAGTCTTTTCAGCCTTGCCTACAAAAGGCTCTATGGAGGTGGCAAGAGCCTTAGCCAAAATCCAGACGCCCAGGGGTAACAGGTGCAAGCCATCCCTGGCACAGCAGTGTGGCTTGTCAAGCATGACATCCCAAGCAGACAGACATTGGATCCCCTTGGAATGACACCAGTAATTGTGCCACTTGTTAAAGCTGATTATTCTGTGTTTGTACTGTGGCATCATTCTTGGTGAGGGTAGAATGCTGCACAAGGTCAGTGTCATACCGGCCTGGACTACATAATTGGAGAGCTCATCTATGTCTCTTTTCATGTAGTCCAGGGAGGTACATCTCAGGTCATTCACGCCAGCATGGACAATGACTGCATCATATTTCTACTTGCTTTGGGGTGACCTGCGTACTTGTGTTATGTGGCGTATTGTAGCAGCCTACAGGCAGCTTACTGTACCCTTTCCCTTGTTAAGTCTGGTGAGCGGGACAGCAGTGTGTCTGACTATGGAGTCACCTATTACAACTGTATCAGGCATGTTGTTTCTCCTTCTGGCCTGTGACTGTTTGGCACACCAGCTTTGTGTACTATGTGTTGCATGTGCTATGTTTGGAGGTAGTGGTTGCTTGGGTGTCTGCTTTGGAGTCCTCTGTTGATGTGGTGTGTTTGTAATTAGAGCCTCCGGGAATGTTTTTCTGTGTTTATGTCTTTGGTTTGCAGTTGTGATAGGTCTATGTGAGACTGGGTTTGTGGTGTGTGTGGTTACCTTTTCCTCCTGACTAGTTTTGACAGTACTGAGTTGAGAGAGCTCAGCCTCCGGTTTGGATAAATGGTTGCATCTCTCACATATATTTGTATTTCTTGGGAGGAGGTGAGGGTTGTCTGTGTACATGGGGCAGGTGTAACATTGCCTCAAGATTCACAGATTCAACTTGTTGTAGCTGGCCTTAGTGGATTGTATGAGTGGACATATTTTATTGCCATACTACTGATCAGAGATTACTTCCCTTTTTAGGTTTGCTCTATCATGTAGTAGCTTCCTCATTCTCTTGCATGGTTTGGTAATGGCTGGGGTCCACCATGCCAGATGCCTGCATGTATGGCATTGTGTCTTGGTTTTATTTGGGATTGCATAATCCATGCATTCCTGGCAGTGTTCATGGAATGCCTGTATAACAGGTTCTGAGGTGTGGCTCATATTTTGCACCTGCACAGGGCCTTTAATGGTTTCCACATCAGTTTGGAGGAGTGCAACATTTGCTTTACACATGTTTTTCACTGTGGTTTTCTGGCCAGGGATTGTGGCCAGGATGTGTATATCCGGTGTGATTACTCTATGGTCTAATCTTACCAGTGACGGATACACTTCTCATCTTGCCATCCAGTACCCATGTTGCTGATTATCACATCCAGTATGCTTACCCCTCTTGTGGGAGTGGTACGTTGTTCCTGAGCATTTTGGTTTATGGATACTAGGAACCTTTGTCCTAGGGTGTTGGAGCTAGAATAATGCTCCCAGTCTATGTTTGGGTATTTCCAGTCACCCAATATAATGTGGTTTGGAGGGCTTGATATATTCATGTATTCCAACATAGGCCAAGTGCAGTTCCTGGTGTTAGGATGGTAGTCTGTAGCAGGCTATAAACTGGGAGACAGTTTTAGCCACTGTTACTTGACCATGGCTAGTCCATGCTGTTTCTTGTTGTGGTACCAACATGGGGGTGTGGTTATCCTTGACAATTATTGCTAGTCACCCTCCTTTTGTAGCTTGTTCGATGTTTTGAGGCTGTACAGCACAGTATGAGGTGTAACCTGGTAGTGTTAGGGTGCTGTTGTGAGCCTTGACCCAGTTTTCTGTTACAGGACAGATATCAACATTCTCCATACTGGGGGAGTTTAGACTGCATGCATCTTGCTGTTTAGACTTCTGGCATTGGGTAGCATTACATCTAGGTTCTTATCCCTTGTGATACCTATGGAGGTGGGTTTGTGTTTTGAGCCTTACCTATTCAAGGCACGCTGGGGGTAACAACAGCCTTTGCCAGTATCCATAAGGCCAGGACTGATAGGTGCACGCCACTCCTAGCAGTTGGAGCATCATGTCATGCTCAGCATGTCATCCCAGGCTGGGACACATTGGATCCCCTTTGACTAACAGCAATACTTCAGCCAATTATTGCAATTGATCATCTCATCTTCATATTGTGGCATCATGCTTGGTGAGGGTAGGATGTTAGTCAGGGTCATCAAGTTTGCATATACTACATGGTGTTACATTGCTTAACACATGGCAATCATGCCTCAGGTGGTGCTGCAGGGCTGCCTCTGTCGGATGCACATACTACACTCCCTGTACATGTTTGAGAGCAGGTTATGTCATTTTAGGCATCCCTGTTATTATATGAGTGAGTCAGAGAGGGGTATCATTCCCAGGGTTCCTACTGAGCCAGTGTATGTGCTATGCATTGCCTCTTTGCCAAGGCCAGGGCATACTGGGCACGCCTCCTTCTGCCTACAGGGGCAGGCTCAGGTTGTTCCTCCTCCGAGTCACGCTCTGCCTGTGATGGCCTTGGCAATGGTGGGGGCTGTTTGGCCCGGCCCTATGCTGGTCCTGCTGCAGCTGTTTTCACAGGATCATATTATGTAGCATAGCACATACCATGACAATTTGGGTACATGTAGTTGGTGAGTACTGCAAGGCTCCACCAGATGTGTCCAGACACCAGAACCATGACTTGAGCAGCTCAAACACATGCTCTATTACATTACGTGTTTGTGCGTGTGCCTCATTATGGCGTTCCTGTTCAGGTGTGTGTGCGTTTCTGATGGGTGTCATCAGCCACGGCTCCAGTGCATAACCTGCATCCCCCACTAGGTGTCCATGTGGGATGTCCCCATTGGCAAATGTCTGGTACAGCTGCGTCAAATGCCAGATATGGGAATCATGGTAGCTCCCAGGGCAGCCAGCACACACATTCATTATTATGCCCTGGGCATCACACACGACCTGGCAGTTGATGGAGGGGAAGGTCTTGCAGTTAATGTAGGCCCTACCCCACTCACCGGCTGGTGCTTTGATGCATATTTGCGTGCAGTCTATTGCACCCACTACCTCAGGGTATTCCGCTATTTGCTGGAAGAGACGCATATTGCTGGCCAATACCTCACGGGCATTGGGGAAATATGCATGATCACCGACATGTGCTGACATGGCATCCAGGAACTGGTGCAGTACCCTGGAGGCTGATGCCTGTGATATCCCCATCATATCACCAGTCGGTCTCTGGAAGGTACCTGTTGCTAGTATTCTTAGGCCAACACATACCTTGGTTTGCACTGGGATGGGTTCCCCTCTGTTGGTTCTGTGTGTGAGGCGTGGCCTGCACAGCTCAACAATTTGCTGCAGGAGGTCTCTGTCCACTCTATAGTGCTCCACTATCTCCAGCTCATGTAACCCGTTGTAGGTGACCCTGGGCCTGTACACTCTTCTCCGTCTCCTCACTGTGGGTTGTCTGGCACCATTTGCATTGTCACCACCCTCAGCAAGTCGCCTATGTCTCCTTATGACAGCTATGGCAGCCCCTAGCATTTCTGCTCTGAGTTCAGCTTTTTCAGTTTTCACTTCTAATAGCTTACTCCTGTCTTGCAGTGTCTCTTGAGAGAAACATCCTGCACTGCTGTTTGCAGAGTTTTAAGTGCTTGGCTGGGCTGCTATTCTGCCTGTGTAATTGCCTGTTTCTAATTGTTTTCACCTGCTATCTCCAGCAGTATTCCCTGCTAGCTTCCTACTAATTCTGTTGCTTCCTTTTTCCTTTCTGTTTCCTCAGGGCGGAGCAACACGCATACCAGCAGAAACACACTCACAGTGGCTTAAACATGCGCACACATGCTTACACGGTTTAGAATCTTCTTATTCGGGTTAAAATGCGCGCACACCAGCGCAAACAGTCTTACAAGTCTGCCAACAGGCTCCCACATGCTCAGTCTGCCTTACACGTGAGCACACTGCCCTACTCGCGCCTCATGGCGCACACACGTGCGCATGCACGCCCAGCAAGAAACTTTAGTGTAAGTAACAGTGTACACCTTCCATTTCTTGACTTTCCCATGCTTATCTTGTGGCACTCCTCTTTCCCTGATCTGTGTCTGTCATCTGTCATGTTACACTGACCTCCAGTGAACTGCATTTCTTTCTGCCATTCCCCCCTGTGATGTCACCTGTCTCCTACTCTGTTCCTCCCCCTTATGTAACTCTTACACTACTCAGAATGTGCTCATTTGCTATGTGACAGTGGGATTCAGTATCCTAACACTCATTTACATCAGATTGCCTACTAATGCTTAGTTACATCTCTTAGACTCAGCTTCTCCCCTTAGCAACCACTAAACGGTGGCCATGTTGTTTTTGGTCTGCTGGTCCCTGCATTGTAAATCCATGTATTGCATAAAACCCACATTTCTGGGTTTATAACCTTCATTTTTATGTTTTATATAGCGCAGCCCGTTTGCGCGGGGCTGCACTGTGTTTAAAAGCCAAAAAAAAATTTATTTCTCATATTTGCATCGGGGTACCTTGCCAATGGCCACATATTTGGCCATTGGCATGCTGCCTGACACATATGCACCCTTTATTTGGTGCTGACATGGCTCCATTGTGTTATTTGCAGAAACGTACTCAGTTGTCAACTGAGTACATTTCTGCAGCTAACACGGCTCTTACACGGGCTGGTTTGGGCTTCGTGGATCGCTAATCTACCTCATTTGCATGCCTTTCGGCTGCAAGTGAGGTGATTAGCATATCCACGCCTAGTCCGTGTAAGAAACGTTTTAGCTGGTCTCTTACACGCAGTTTTGGGCTATTCCTGGATCGCGAGGGCTGCATAGAGTCTTACACTACTCTTAGACTCCGTGCAAGCCTTCGTGAATCCTGCCCATAATGTTTATAATTACAGTAATATTTCTATTACCCAGGACTATTTTACTATTTTAGTCTTTTTTCCAAGGGGTTTAAATGTGGCCTACCCCCCCCCCACACACACACACACATAAACACACACAATTTAATGTTGCTGACTCACTTATTGAACTTAAACTTTTTATTTGGAAACATAACATGGCTCTTTCCTTTAATAACAGTATGAGACAAGGAGATACAACTAATATAGGATTTAAGAAAATGAGTACTTTCAATCCCCCTACACATCCCATACTACAGGCATTTGAAAGAGTATGTACTAGTGATTATTACAAATTCATTAATGAACATAAGTATCCTAAAATTAAAAACTTAAACACCCATGAAAGTTTTATATTTGATTCATTAAGACACGATAAGTCTATAAGAATAATGAGACCGGACAAGGAGGGTGGGCCTGTTATTGTTGATTCTGTTCAATAATCAGATCATATGTTAGAAACACTTTAAGATACCAGTACCTATGTCACTGCTTCATGTAATTAGATCAATATAGCACATCAAAAATTGTATTTAACTTTGGAAGAACTATTGTTGGAGGGTAGAATTGATTTGGATGTTTTTATATTTCTTACGATAAAAACCTAGTTATCTCATCATTTTTTTTGTTATACCAAAAGTTCATAGGGGTGCCAAAAATTTTAAATTTAGATCTTTTGTAGTGGCCCATGGGTCAAATACGTATCCAATAGCTATTATTGACAAAAAGCTGATGTCTTTATTTACTACTTCACATTTACTAAAAGGCTCATGGTGTTTTCTGGCTAGATTTTCTCCCTCACTTTGCTGAGAGGATATCAAGTTTCTTACAACTGATGTGTAGATTTTTTACATGTATTCCAAGAGAAGAAGGACTTGAGTACTTTCATGATAATCTTACTGACTGTACTTTTCTTTTCAATACAGACATAACAATCCTTACAGACCTTATGACTTTAGTATTAGACAATAACTTTATTTTTTTGAGGGGAATACTTTAGACGGGTTAAGCACGTAGCAATGTATACCCATCGATGCTAATTTGGTTATTTAATGCTGGAAAAAAAGCATAAGTTTTTATTTCAGTACACTTTAAATATTATAAATTATACCTTAGATACCTGAACAATGTTTTTATTTTATGGACAGGTCCAGATTCCTTAATGGGTGATTTTGTTAAATATTTAAATGAGACAACTAGTTTTTTTTTTAAATTTACATGGCAATTTAACACAAGTGGTATGAATTATGTGGACATGTATTTTAGTTCAAAAAATAAAGGTTTGAATTTTGGGTATTTTGTAAACCACCCTTTTGTAATTCATATCTTCATTTTAAAATTTTTCACCCAATGGCTCAAAAAGAAGTCTTGTAAAAGGTCAGTATATACGTATAGCACAGATGAACTCATCATGGTAAGATTTAGTTGATGAATTCCAACATTTGGAGGATATGCTTTGAGAGAGGGATTATCCTTTACATTTTATTAGGGGCTTTAGTGATGCTATTCTCTCTGAATGGGGTAAGTAAGTTCCCCCATTGGGATCAAGTTTCAGGAAGGACACAACCAATTTTGCCACTAAAGGTATATCATTTCCAACTAATTACAATAGGGCTTTAATTATTGAATGTAATGAATGTGCTAAAAAAAGTGAAAGATATTATTAAAAAAACATGGAACATCATTAGTGCATTCCTGATGTACTTGGATATTTTAGGAGTTAAACCTGTATGTGTGTTTAAAACAGTAGTTAATTTTAAACAGTATATGGAGCTCAAGAATAAATGTCATACAATCACCACAAATAAGAAAGGGACAACTAGATGTGGTATGTGCAAAGAATGCCCACACATTATGGTCAATGAGCTGATTACACTTGATAATGGTATAAATAGTATGATTAGAACAAGTAAGGGTAACTGTAAAACCACTGGTATGGTACACATCTCCCTGTGTACCCGCTGTCCAAGTTTGATATGGTGAAAACTGAATGTGCACTTTACAAGAGGATCTACAAACATCTATATGATATTAAGGTTAAGAACACCAACAATGCACTTTATAAGCATTCCTTTATATGCGCGGACACCTGACAATTTAAACTTGCTATTTTAGAAAAAGTCAACATTGAACCTAGAGGTGGGTGATTGGTCAGTAAGACTTGAATATAAAGAATTTGTTTGGTAGCTTAGGTTGAATACCACCCACCCCCAGGTTTGAATGAAATGGTTTCTATTTCATCATCTCTTAAACTGCGGTCAATACAATTGCAATAACCTATATTTCCATGTATGTTCATATTTATACATATCTATTTATTTATTTAAACTAAAACATTATATATATATATATATATATATATATATATATATATATATATATATATGGGTCTACTTTGTTTCATTGAAAGGTCATTTCACTGAATTTCAATTCACCCTGACCAAATAGCTGAAAGCTCAAATTACTGAGAACTAATTTCACCGAATCTCATTTCACTGAAGTGAAGTACTGGCACTGTGTAGAGTACTGTAAGGCAAGTAAAAGGCATCTGCCCTTTTCCCCACTGTAGTGTGATCCTGGAGTTAGTATATATAGTTGGGGGGGCATAGCCCTCCACTTAGTTTGAGTATATATTGTCTTCTGGAAAGAGTTAGTCATTGGTGTTGTAAGTATGCATGTTTATGGTTTAAAATGTATTGTTTTGAAGCTTTTGGTGAAATATAATATAAAACCAAACTAGGGGCTGTACCCCCACACCCCCCTAACTATATATACTAACTCCAGGATCGCACTACAGTGGGGAAAAGGGCATATACCTTTTACTTGCCATACAGTACTCTACACAGTGCCAGTACTTTACTTCAGTGAAATGAGAGTCGGTGAAATGAGTTTTCAGTAATTTGAGCTTTCAGCGATTTGGTTAGGGTGACTTGAAATTCAGTGAAATGAGCTTTCAGTGAAACAATGTAGACCCATATATGGATCCCTATCATATGATAGAAAACTTATTTGACTGAGACCATAAGATTGAAATTTCAAAATACTGAAAACTCACTTGTCTGAAATCCATAATACTGAATTTCAACATACTAAATTGTAAACTGGACCATATTGGGGGGCGTGAGGGGCGTAGGCCCCCACCTAGTCTGGTTTTATACGGTCCAGTTTACAATTAATATGTTGTAATTCAGTATTATGGGTTTCAGTCTTATGGGTTTCAGTATTTTGAAATTTCAGTCTTATCATCTCAGTCAAATGAGGTTTCTATCATATGATAGGGATCCGTATACGTTATATATATATATATATATATATATATATATATATATATATATATATATATATATATACACACACACACACACACACACACACACACACACACACTTTCATTTTACACAATACTTAGAAATTATTTTCCAATAAATAATATGGTATATGGGTTTGAAAAAATTATCAGACATTTTATACCCATTAATTGACATGTTTAATTACTATTTTATAGTTCAAAGATGCAGTTTAAATAAGAGAATATATTGTTATGCATATTTAGAGTTTTATAGTTTATTAGTGCATATTTAAATTATAAGATTGTTTAGATGAAATTATGTTAAGTGGGTGGGAGACTGTCCCTTTAAGGGAAAGGTTTTTAAAGAACCATGAGGGTTACATTTTGGATTCTGAAGAAGTTCCAGTTCATGGAATGAAAGCACTTAATCAAATAAAGCTGCTATTTTTTACACAGAGTTCTGGATGATTTTTTTCTATGCTTTTGGAATGTTATTTATAGAATACCTCCAGTGGGTTTCTGCTACACAGCATTTGGTTTTGTTTACGAGTGTTTGGCTGCTAATCAGTGCAGTAGTTGTAATAATTTGACTAATTTACAGAATGTTCACCAGAAACTTATCTAACAAAATAATTCTGAAAGTTCTGTGAAATACAGTATTTGCTATCTTATGCATGCATATATATTTTTTGTTTTTATCAGCTGACAAAGTTAGTAAAAGTTACAGTTTCAGATGTTAAGGAAGTCTCTGAGACTGCTAGCACCAGAACAGTTTAAGCCTCTACTAACACTGTATTTCTAGTTAAGAGGAAAATATACTAGTGATTTCGCAATAACAATCACAACTAGGCAAGAGGTTTACTGAAAACATATACATTAATTCATTCATTAATACATTCATTTTCAGTGTATGTTATCCATTTCTCAGTTACACAGAGCACGAACTTATCCTGGCAAGGAACAGACATTAGACAGTAATTAGTATTTTTCAAGGATTCCAGTCCATTGCAAGACATAAACATACACATTTCTAGAGAGAATTTGAGAATTGTAAATTCATAAAAATGCATATCTTTGGAATGTGGGAGAAATTTGGAGTCCCAAGACATAATCCATGCAGACAAAGAACACATGCAAGCACTATACATAATGTATCTCAGATGGGAACTAAAACAGAAATTTAAGGTCTGTGGGGCAGTAATGAAAATAAGTTGTATTTCTGTATCATCAGTAATGTAATGTTTCTTCTCAAAGTAACTGAAAAAAAATAACATGGCAGAATCACACAGCCCTGGATGCATTTGCTTATATAAGAGTAATATAGTGTCAGACATATAATAGATCTCCCTCCATGTCCCAGGAAACCCATACTACCTATCTCAATGTAATAGAGTCCCATACCACTCAACCCAATACAATCTTCATGGATGATCTCAAATACCCCTCTATAGGATCGTAGGATCATAGCAGGTTACTAAGCTAATGGCCCTGGGGCCCTTACAAGCCTAGCCAAGAACTTATCCCCCAAAAAAAGAAACCTCAGTCAGCACCTGTCACCTCTGTCAATGAGGGACACAGGTGAACCCCTGGGGCAAAGTTGTGGTTTCTCATCTACTCAACAAGGTTGCGTTTGAAGAGGGTCAGCGAGGTATTCTGTTTGATGTGTATGGGAAGGCTATTCCAGAGACGGGGCAGCATCTGGGCGACAAACCTCTCTCTCCATCAGGCTTTGTTGATGTTCCATATTAGATTCAGGCTTTTCGAGTGGGTAATGTACAAGGAATTAGACTTACTGATATGGAGCATCTCTAGTAGGACAAAGTCTGAGATTGCCTTGTAGGCGACACACAGATCACCCCTGAGCAATATGTATGGTACTGAGTAGAGTGATAGTGATTTGAGCCTGTCTGCATTGGACAGGTGTTGGAGGCCATGGATTCTCTTTGTGATGTATTTTTGTTGCCTTTCCAGTTGGTGCAGATGTTTGGAGAGGTACATAACAAATGGAGAGTTATACGCCACTATAGTTTGGCAATTCTACACCACTTCTAATGTACAAGGCAAGTGATTTCTAAACTTTGTTAATACCAACATCCTGAAACAGTTGGTCCATTTGTCTACCAGGAGTACAACCATCTTTGACCTTGTACTCACAAACATGGGGAAGCGATGTTCCTCAACTAATGTAATGTCTTTGCTTGTCAGATCTGAGCATAAGGCAGTATTGCTTGAAATAAAAATTAAAATCTGAGGACCCAGGGAAACCAAAAACCTTTAGGAACTATTCCAAGACTAATCTCTATCTACTAAGCAATACCTTGGCTAAATTCCAAGCACCCCCAAACCCAGCAAATGCCATAGCATATACTGAGCTATTTACAAAATCCCTGTACAGCCATATTGAAAGCTGTATAGAGTGAGCTGTGCCCACTTGTATTAAGAATGAGATAAACTCAAAAAGATAAGCCACCCTGGTAGAATCACAATATCAATCAGTTATACAATAAAATAAAAAAATCCTGGCCAAGCTTAGGCGGAACAAATCCTAACATGCTGAAAACTCACTGACCAATCTAAACAGGCAACTAAGAGGGGTAATTCATACTTCAAAGGCTAAACTTGAATAAAAAATAGGTCCTTAGGCCAAGGACAATCACAAAGCTTTCTACAGCTATGAAAGTGTAACCTCGAGGGAAATATGCAACAATGCTCAGAACTTATTGTAAATGGCATCACCCACACTAAACAGGAGGCCATTTTAAATGTTTTCTCTGACAAGTTCAGCTCAAATTTCTCCTCCCACTCCCAGTAGTCTAAAAAAGATACTGCATACCATAAGTTCCCACGGCATTACTACGGAACAGATTTTCAATATACTTTCCAAGGCCAAAAACACAGCATCGATTGGCCCTGATAACATCCCAGGATGCATACCAAATAGCATGAAACATGATCTCTCTGGTCCACTTTAATCACTTTTCAGCTGGAGCCTACAGTCAGGTTTTGTACCCAAGGAGTGGAAGATGGCTACAGTCATTCCCCTGCACAAAGGGGGTCCAACCACTGATCTGGGTATCTACAGGACCATAAGTCTGAACAGGCTCACACATAAGGCCATGGAAAGAATCATCATGGACATGATAAATGAGGACATAGGTAAACTGCAAGCACTGGACCCATCACAGTTCAGCTTTGTTAAAGAAAGGCCATTCCTATTAAATCTGGCACATTTCTTTGCAGGGTCACCAAAGCAATGGATGGGGACAAGACTGTGAAACAGCTTACCTCGAACTGGTCAAGGCTTTTTATTTATTTTATTTATTTATTTGACATTTGTTAATCAGGTTGATCCAACTGAACCAAAGGCCCATTTTCAGTGGAGACCCGAGGAGAAAAGTTCCAGTTTATTTTCAAACATAAAATACAATTAAAAATTAACATAATGGTTTATAGTAAAGTTTCCAAAGTCAAGGAGATAAGTTCTAGTATACATACAAAAGCACAATACATTAAATGTTACATGGGGAAATTCCCATTACAGTGATATACAATATAATAGAAGGTAGAAAAAGTATAACCAAGAAAATGTAAGGAAACTAATTCTAATAGATTTGAAGAAAAGTGGGACAAATCCAGGGGGTAAAGACTACTGAGGTGTCATGTGGGAGCTTGGCAAGGGCAGGCCAAGTATTTAGGAGGTAGTGTTTTAACTCTTTTTTTAAACTCATGCTGTTGAGAGATATTTCTTATATTAGAGGGAAGTGTGTTCCAAAGAGTACTTGTAAGGGGACTTTCCAATGTTCATTTTGTGTTTATAGATGTCAAGATGTCTGTCAGTTGAGCGGAGATGTCAGAGGAAGATGTAGTAAGACACAAGGTTGGAGAGGGAAGGGCAACAAGAGGAATTATAGAGAACAGAATGTGTTATCTGTAGTTGAGAAAGTAGAAGTTGATGGGAGAATTCAGACAATTGAAGCTTCTTAAGAGTGAGACAGTGGTGAGAGTTGTACAGAAGATTTGCGGCAATTCTGGCTATTTTGTTGTATGTTTGGTCAAGTTTGGAGAAGAGAGTAAACTGAATGTTAGTAAGGATAAGAGCAGCATGGAGTAAACAAGGTAAGAGGAGTGACTGAGCCAGAGAAATTTTGGAGGTAGGTATGAGGATTTTCCGATTTCTGTAGAGTAGGCGTAGCTTCTGGTGGGTTTGTTTTGTGCATTGTTGGATGTATAGGTCAAATTTTAATTCATTGATTATGGTGCCAAGTAATTTGGTATGAGGTTCAGCTTTAATGACAATATTATTGAGGGAGGTGATGACAAAAGAGGATTTGTGTTGTGCCAGTGTTTTAGGGAAGAATAGAAGGAGTTTATTTATTTTTTTTTTTAGGATTTAATACTAGCTGATTATCAGAGAGCCATTATTCTACAGATGAGGAGTCCTGAGTGAGTATTAAAAGGTCTGGAATACTATGGGCAGTGGAGATAAGTGTGGAATCATCAGCATACTGTTACAGAGTAGAGAGTTTGCAAGCAGAATGTAGTTTGTTTGTGAAGATATTGAATAGGAGGGGGCCAGGATTGATCCTTGATGAACTCCTGTGTTCTTTTAATACAATACCCCACTCAGGCATTAAAGACAAGCTCATTGAATGAAGTATAAATGGTTTTATCACCCACTGAATAGCCAACTGACACACTGATAGGACTCAGGAGGTCAAAATAAATGAGGCCACTTCCACCAATAGGCCAGTCACTAGCAAAGTCCCCCATGACTCGGTACTGGGCCCACTCCTTTTTGGTATTTATTTCTCTGAAGTGAAAACACTGAAGGTTTATGGCTGACAGAGTTTGTGGATGATTGCAAGCTGCGGAGTTATCATCGATTCTCCTGCAGATGCTAGCATTGTTCAAGTAGGCCAATCTCTGACTAACAAATGCTACAAAAGCCATGGTCTTAAAATGCAATGCTAAAACATGCACAATTGTGCCCTTTGAAAAGTCAACCATCTTGGCTAATTAACATGTTGATAATACACCCCTAAAAGTTGACCCAATGATAAGGAATCTAGGTACTCACGTAGACAGTAGCCTTACCTTTGACCACTACGTTACCATAGTGGAGAGGGAATGCTTTTATGCTGCGGAACTTATAAGTAAGGGCATGGCATCTAGGTCCAATGAGATCATTATCCCACTGCACTCTGCCCTTATCAGATCAATCATAAAGTACAGTGCTCCCTTCGGTATGTACCTGACCAGGCACATACAGCAAATAACACTATCTCAGAGATTACTTACAAAACAAATATAAGGCCTTATGCAGAGTGGCTTAAAGCCCTTTCCCTCTATTCAGTCTACTATAGATTGCTGAGGAGTGATCTATGTCTGACTTGCAAAGCAACTGCAAGCCCCACACTTAGTGAAGCTCCTACATATTCGTAAGTCAAACAGTTGCTGGTCTTTTCGGCTTTTCGCGGTTATGGGTTGCCACAGCAGAACTCCGGTCCGCTAATGATTGGCAGTAGATTTTTATGGTGTTGAGTTGCCAGCCCGACGCCCAACCTTCAGCAAAGGCACACCCATTCACACGTCTTTCGGAGGCCACTCGACTGCGTGGAGGACATGCAGACTCCACACAGAAGGCATTCCAGCCAAGAATCGAACAGGAGAACCTCTTGCTGTGAGGCAACAATGCTACCGCTGTCAAACAGTAAAGGAACAAAAAAATGGCACTGGACAAGATAGCACCCAAAATGAGTCAAATATTTAATCCAACACAATAATGTAAGCGCTTTCGTACAGGATAGTACCTGTACTTCCTCAGACAAAAGCAAAATCACAACAGAACATTGCGTTTAAATACATCCTCCCAAGAAATAACCCCACCTAGTTAGAACCACATGGTTAATCAACAGTTAATTAACTACAAGCATATCCAATACCAAATACAAAAAAAAAAACATTATTGTAATGTTTATATGAATAAAAGTATAAAATGCATATATGAAAATATGATTGAGAAAAATATAAATACTGATATAAAAGCATCTCAAAGAACAAATACAAATGAACAAATACAAATGAAAAGTCCATGATGCTGTATATGAATCATGAAAAGTGTTCTACAAAGTAAACAAATAACACTGTTTATAAATATTTATATGATTTATAAAATTAATGTTATTTATTTTTAATTCATATAAGCATTACAATAATTTTTTTTGTATTTGGTATTGGATATGCTTGTAGTTAATTAACTGTTGATTAACCATGTGGTTCTAACTAGGTGGGGTTATGTCTTGGGAGGATGTATTTAAACGCAATGTTCTTTTGTGATTTTGCTTTTGTCTGAGGAAGTACAGGTACTATCCTGTGCGAAATCGCTTACATTATTGTGTTGGATTAATTATTTGACTCATTTTGGGTGCTATCTTGTCCAGTGCCATTTTCTGTCCTTTTTCCAGTTTGTTTGTTTCATTATTCATAAGTCAAATAGAACCAGAAATACAAGGTCTAAGTACCTGCATTTTGTCTGTGACTTAAACAGAACATGCCAAAGAGACTGCCCCTCCCATGGAACAGGTTTCTTATCCATATGAAGCTGAGTTTGTGTAATACCCTGTTTCAGTGCAACCTACACCAGTGGATGGGGAATAGGAAATTTACACCAGGCCTGGCACCCATGACCCTTATGTACAGAGGTAACTTATAAAGAGGTCTGGCCCTCAATGTCCTATTTGGATTAAGGACATTATTACTCCTTTGGGAAAATTTGACTAGGTAGGAAGACTACTTTTTATGAGTTTACCTTCCCTTAGCTGTAAGTGCATTTTTCTTTGTGGGCAACAATATGTGTGACACACTGTAAGTTCCTCTTGACTGCTGTTGCTCTGCTGTACATTTTTAATTAGCTGCTACTATCATAGGAGATTGGGCACTTTGTTTCAGATTCCACATTCTGATATATATATATATATATATATATATATATATATATATATATATATATATATATATATATATATATATGTATATTATGTATATATATATATATATATATATATATATATATATATATATATATATATATATATATTTATATATGTGTATATATATATATATATATATATACACACACACACACACACACACACACACACACACACACACATAAATGTATATCAATATCTATACATATAGATATAGATATGTGGGTGTATCTGTGTGTGTGTGTGTGTGTGTGTGTGTGTGTGTGTGTTTGTTAAATCATTTTGCAACTGTTAGACTGCCTTGTTATGCATTGATAAAACTTCAGTCTATCTTTTTATTAATGCTTTGATTGTCAATTACACATATATATTTTTCTTTCTGACATCTACAAGTACATTCTCAGTTAATAGGGTCATAGGTAAATGCTAGGATAGCTACCCTTGCAGGCCATTTTAAGCCCAGTCAGTTTATCTTTTTTGTGTTTGAAACAACCTATCTCATTTGTTTACAGATTGGTCTTACCCATCCCATGGTTGATAATTATATTTTACCCCTAATGAGAATAAATGGGATTATACCATAGATAATTTGTGGGGACCTATGCATGGGATAAAGAATTTAGGAGCTGCCTCTGCCATTACTTGTATGGGGAATAGTCATGGGTAAATTTTCTGTTTCCCCATCCATATATCCAAATTCTAAGTTATATGCTTTTCTTACAATTACATTTTCCCCATGTTACTGTAAACTTTTGATGACACACTCTATCTTTAGGAGAGTTCCCTGCATGGCTACTTATATCAAAACATTTGCCCCTTTGCCCTTAAGATGAGCATGCAAAATCTTTTACATTAATTTATGTGTGCTTTATGGTTCCTCATCATTTTCTAGACATGTTTGAGGCATGGGTTTTCAAGAAGCCAAAAATGGGTAAAAGTGGGTGCAATGACCTTCAGATTGACATCACTTCCAGGGCTGTTCCTAGGCAGTTTAATTCTAGAGTAAAACTTGAAAATGTGCCCTTTCTTTCTGGACTGCTTCGCCCCCTTGACTTCACAAGCAGTTGTCTCCCCAGTGGGCAGGATAACCAACCTACACACTTGCCTTGGCTTTAAAACATCCCCGAGCCCTTATTTTTTTGAATTTGATTGAAAAGTTTGCTGATGCTATTATATTTTAAGAAATATGATCCTGTATAGGAAGAGGAGAACCACTGTATTTTTGTTATCTTGAAGATGTTTTTTGAGTAAAAATATTAAACTAAGGTTATTGATTAGGGCTACAGAGGCCATTCATTTTAAAGTGAATCGTGTTATCAGCCCCAAAGGACTGCAGTTCAGTAGGTTGATATGATTTCTACTGTTTTGAAAAATATTCCTTCTCATAAAGACACAGAACTTGTGGATGTTGTTGTTAATGGGAGAAGCTCGAAATACTGAAATATCGAAATTCAGTATTTCAAGCCCATAAAGTAGAATCCTGAAAAGAGCGAAACCTCAGAAGCGTGAAATTCAAAACCTCAAATACCGGAGATTTTGAATTAGTGCTTCCGGTGTTTCACTGTGGTTATAGATTCAGGTAAGTGTGTATGTTTTAAGGGTTTTGGGTAGGGGCTGTGGTGTGTGTTAGTGTGTTTTGTTGCAGTGATGTGTGTGTGCGAGGAGAATGTAGCTTGTGTGGTGGTGTTTTGTGTGTGTTTGTATGTAGTGCGACCTCGAAGTTAGAATATTTAAGTGGGGGTGTGTGGGTGGCACAGCCCCCCACATGGGGGGTGCAGGGCGGCTTGCCCCCCTGCTTTTATGTAGCAGAGAGGTTGTATCTGTGTGTGGGGAGGAAGGTGTGTGTGTGTGTGTGTGTGTGTGTGTGTGTGTGTGTGTGTGTGTGTGTGTGTGTGTGTGTGGGTGTGTGTGTGTGGAGTAGAAGCGCTAATTCAAAATCTCCGGTGTGCGAGATTTTGAACTTCGCGCTTCTGAGTTTTCTTTGTTTTTAGGTTTTGACTTTATAGCCTTGAAATACTAAATTTCGACATTTCAATATTTTGAGGATATAAAGTGAATCCGGTTAATGCAATTCATCTATTTTATTCCAGTGTTCATAAGTGTTTAAATAATTTACTTGTCATATTAAAATGTCATTCTGACATTATTATTATCCAAGCTTCAGACTTGCTCAGTAATATTTCTGTAGAGGATAATAAGGACAAAACAGCTATAATTTTTGAATGCTGCCTAAATTTCATGTTAGACCTGCAGTGTCTTTATGATGTATAATGTTCTTGTTTTACATATGCAGCTTTTGTAGTCATTCATCACAGTCATTCTTAGCTAAAAGGGCAACCTAAACTATACATGGTCTTAACTAATAGTGAGACTCTTCAAGTGTCCCAATAATTTCTTTTACGCCTTGAAGCTCACAAGCGTTATGGTGCTGTGCTGTGGTTGAAGGACTTTGTCGGGATCCTACTCTCCTGTCAGGATTTTGTTTTTATATTGCATTTGTTTCAAATGGTTTAGACCTACTCAAAAAACTGGATTGATTATTTACCCTTGTTTCATCTCGATTTGGGCAAGACAGCAGGTGAATGAATTAGGGCTAACTGCTGCTGATTTTTGGCATGGTGGTTGTGGATGATGTTTTTGGTAAGAAGGCAATGGTCCCACCCCTACTTGTCTGAAATGTCTATTTGCCCTGCTTTTCTCATATTGATTGTCTTGTCTGTTGTTACTTTGTTGCTGATTGGTGCTCTTCAACTTTAGCTGGCTGTTTGCGTACTATACAAGGTGCTTAGCTGCATGGGCTGGCACTTTATAATGCTGATTTATGTTGTACTGAGGTTATTAGCTCTGCTAACTGGATGTAGTTTGTATATTGTCCCTGTTTCATCTAGGTTTGGACCTAAGGTACTAATTAGATTGTGTTGTTATTTGACATTGTTTCGTCTGAATTTAGACCAGACAGCAGATGACTGGTTTTGGATTTACCACCACTGATTTTGGACCTAGTAGTTGTGGTTAATATTCCTGGTGAGAAGAGGAAAGGTTCCATCACTGCCTGTCTGAATTGGATGCTGTTTGTCCTGAATTTTTCCATGATAGCTGTCTGTCTATTGTTCCCTTGTTTCTGATTTTCATTTTCCCATTTAGGTGGGTGTTTGTGTAGTACACAAAGAGCGTTATTGTGCTGTGTTGTGGTTTACTGAGCTTGCTGGTGTCCTGCTACAGTTAATGGATTTTGTCTGTATATTGCCTTTTTTCACCTAAGCTAGGATCTACTGCACTTGTGTGCCAAACTGTATTTTACTTATAGGACTGTGTTAATTTCATATTCGTGACTAAGACTATTGAGTCCATTGTTTTCTGCATTTCTAACTGTATATCTTAGGTGATCTAGTTCATTCGCTTAATTGGAAGACAGCTGAGGGTTCTTTGTGAGACTACTCTGTTAGCATGGGTACAGTATTTGCTCTGCAGACTTCTGTTAATGGCCTGCTCATTTTAACAACTTGTGAGAGGTGTAAATACTTGCTAAATCTGGAGCCTAACTACTCGCAAACTAAATGTCAGTAAGTAGCTTAGCACTACATTGCAACCACTTAACTGGAGACCCCCCTTTTGCCAATGTTGTTAATAAATCAAGCAGAAAACTTCTACAGTTTATACATAAGAAGAAAGAATATGGTTTGTATACACACATCACTTGAATGTTCAGTACAGTACAGCATTATCAAGATGGAAGACCACATCATTAACAGTAAAATACCGTAAGTTTGTGCAATTACATATACAAACAACTGTACAATATTTACAACTGCTTTCATGGTAACCCACAAGGTGTGCAATTACATATACAAACAACTGTACAATATTTACAACTGCTTTCATGGTAACCCACAAGAGAAATCTGAGAAGAGGGCCAGTTACTGTTTAGGATACTTAATGGGAGTATGAGTAAGTCCTTGTACATTTAGGGTACAAAAATGTTAGGGTTAAGCAATAAACCTGGGACTAATCCAGAGGTAGGGGATAAAAGTAAAATGGTAGAAGGGCAGAAGAATAGAGTTACTAGTGTTCAGTGGAAGATATGAAAGAACAATGAAGTGAGGTTGAAGGGGGTAATATATTGTCTGAGCTAGATTTATATACATATCTAAGGTATGTAGTTGTATTTTTTACTTGGTAGTGTTTATATAGGTATACATGAATTTAAGGTGAGTGGCAGTACTGTTACTTGATACGAGAAGTAGTGATTTTGTATATTATTTGCTTTGCTCTGGGACTGATAATGTGTGTAGCATGCTCCAAGAAGTTCGTAAGTATTTTTTTTTCAGGTTATTTGAAAATAATTTGTGATTGGATTGTGAGTTCAGAATGTTAGAGTCCCATAGTTTGGACTGAGTAAAGTGAGTCTCCAAAGTGATTATTAGATTTTGTAATTAGTATCCAAAGTTCACATTGTGATCTGAGTTGCCTATCTGGTTGGTACATTTGTATGAGGTTAGTTATTGTTGGGCATTTATTATATATTTATATGATGTTTATGCAGTCTTAATTTGTTGAATGTTAGATAAGTTTGAAGTACTAGCCATCCAATTTTTGTAGGTCTGTGCAGTGATGTTTTGTTTGGAAGACTGCTTGCATACTTTGCAGTTTTATCGTATGCTCTATTTTGTATAAACTTTGTTTACAGATGTTAGTGAGAATTGTAGAAGCATGAAATAGTGTCAAAAGCAACATAGTATCAGACGTCAATTGCATTTTTTCTGTCAGATTAGGTTTGGCCTTGTATAGGATATCATGTTTTTGGCTGTTTTTTTTTTTGTGGGTGGGGTCATTAAAGTTACAAGTAAACAGGATAATTTTTTTCTATGGGGGATTTAATATTATATGAGAATTTTGTAGCCAATGGCCTAGTTTGTTGAAGGAAGCTTGAGTCCTTTTATAAATCTGATCTACAATGTTTGCTGAACATATTAATGTTGACTCATCTAGGTATTAGATTAAGATATTTGTATCAGTCACTGTGTGCACGTCATTTGTAAAAATATTAAATAGTACAGGTCCAAGTGTGGATCCCTGAATAATACCAATAGTATGATATTCAAAGGAAGAGAATATGTCTTGCTATTGGGCACTTTGTGACCTTTCACTAAGGCAGCTTTCTGACCATGATATTGGTTTAGAACTCATGCTTACATTGGGCAGTCTTGTTTCTCTGGTTGACAGTAATTAGTTTTAAACTGTATCAAAAGCTTTGGATAACTCTAGGAAGAGAAGGTAATTTTTAAGCCTTGCTTACTATGTTTGTTTATTCTGTTTAGAAGTGCAAGACGAGCAGTTTCTATGCTATGTCTTGGAATAAAAGCATGCTGGGTTGCTGTTAGGACATTGTTTTTGGTAAGCTGGTTCAAATTCGTTTATGGATGCACTTTTCTGTTACTGTGGGCATAAAATGATTACTGCTGTTCACCTATATTCAGTGAGGTCATTTGAAACACCACCTTTGTGAACTGGAATTATGTAAGAGTGTTTACAAAATTTTGGAACATGATGCTCTTCATTGGCTCTGTTAATGTGTATCTCCATTCAATATGCCATAGTTGTTGTGGTGGTACATTATCAGATGCAGGGGTTTCAGGTTTATTATTAAGAAGAGTTTTTTATCTGGTGCACAGCTACAGCATGTAGATTAAAGGAATAGTAATTGCTGTGACAAATGTCAATATTTGAGGTGCTGTTGTTTTTTTGCGATTTATTTTATTTTTTTGTTGACCAGGTTAGTCCCACTAGGCTTGTGGCCTCTTTTCAGTGGAGACCCATGGTGTTATTCATACTACTAGGGGATATTTGACCAAGCTATCTGGGAACTTCCCCTACTCTTTTCAGTAGGTGTTATGGGATCTTTTACACCCACCTGAACTACCACCAACTTAAGTAGATGGGACCTCAGTTTAACATCTCATCCAAAGGATGGCACACTCAGGAGTAAAGTCCCTCCCTTATGCTGCACTGCAGTATTAGCAATTGATCTACCTGGTGTGGGAATAGAACCCACAGGTTTCTACACCAAAGGCAAGTATGCTACTTGTTATCCCAGTGACACTAGATAAGCGTAACAAGTGAAGAGTAACAGCTGCTTGTATGAAATGAAAGTTAATTTTTGTAGGCTGTATCATTTTGTTTAGGACTTGGCTGTTTGTTTTGTTTGTTTTACACTATATAAGTAGTTTGATTGAGCTTCACCTCGTCCCTGTGCCTTCACACCCACTAAATTTATTCATCCTTGACCAAATCGTATCATGAGACTGTTACCTTTTCCCTAAAATTAGTACCAAATCGCTCACAAATTCAGCTACATTTCTGGACTTAACAGTGTAGAAAGGACTTTGTCCCCCACTGACCTGATATGCAAAGCCATAATTTTATACATGATTTTTGCAGCAATCTCAGCATAGATTTGACATAATTATGATGGGAAATTCAGAGGTAAACCCCTATAGTGGAACTTTCTGATAAACACACTTTATAACAGCAGAAGAAAACATAGCTTGTATAAAATATTTTCCAGTATTACTTAAAAGAAGCAGGTCTGCAGGGATCTGGAACATATCACTAGGAAGAGTCGAAGGTAGATGACTGTTCCTAAGATAATCACAGGAATTTTTTGACTATATTTGGAGTATTAGAAATAATGCCCAATAGTGTATGGAACTCAAAGTGAGAGGCGCTACCTGCTACAATACTAAAGCCATAGTGAATGTCCTGGCTGACTAATTTATCTCAAAATTTTCTCGACCTTCACACTCCACTACCCTTTACCTTTAACCTTTACACTGTTGTTCCTATTATCTCTAAGGGCCAGATCCTAGAAGCCATTACCAAAAGTAAAAACAGAAACTCAGTGGGCCTGAACAATGTACAAGGCTGCCTTGTTGTTAACACAAAGTACATTATTGCCGAACCCCTCCTTAAGCTTTTTAATCACAGCTTCTCCACAGGTTGTATACCTGAGTTCTATAGAACAGTGGTTTAGTGCCCCCTACATAATATTGTAACTGACCCTGGAAATTATTGTCCCATTAGCATCATTAGTATTATTTGTAAAATCATGGAGCCTGTCTTAGGCAAACTTATTAACAGTGTAACTTGTAACTTGCAAACACCCAGCCTCTATTCAGTATGGTTTTGTAAGGGTTGATTTCTCCGGCTCCTTCGCTGAAAAGGCTAAAATGGACTCAACCTAGTCGACATCGTCGGGTGAACAACAAAAATAAAAAAAAAAAAAAAAAAAAAAAAAAAAGTCCTGCAGCATTTCTCGGGCCTCCGAACAGGTTTGTGAACGAAGTCGACATTCCCCGTGGAACAAAAATTAAAAAATAAAAAAAAAAAAAAAAAAAAAAAGTCTTACTTTCTTAATTTGGCTGTCTTTTTTGATGGTGTAGGTATTGCCATTGACGAGGGTTATTCTCTTCATGCAATGTAGCTCAACATTGCTAAGGTATTAGATATGCTATTCTATGTAGTCATTATTAATACATGTAACAGTTTAAATATTGACCCTTCTATTACTTGAAGAACTACCAACTGATTGACTGATCATATGCACACAGGGTGAAAGTTGGTAGTACTGTCTCATCTAGCAGATTACTCAGTAGTGGAGTTCCACAGGGCTCTGTGATGGCTTCACTTCTGTTTAGCTTCTACTTTTCTGATTTGAAGACCAAGATCCAAAGATTGTGCCTGACAAATATGCAGATGATTGCAAACTAGGTGCCATTATTGATTCTTTTAAAGTCTCTTATGGTCTCCAAGAACAGCTACATAGAGTGAGCACCTTATGTTCTGATTGTAACCTTAGACCCAGTACAAAAGGTTTACATTTCCAAATGGGAAACAAGCCCCTACCACTGATTATCACAGAAATGAAACCACACTTAAGGCTGACACAGTCATTAGATACCTAGGTAGGCACTTGCATCAACAAGGAACTGTTCCTTGATCATCAGGTATGAAATTGCAATAAGGATTTTTTTCATTACTTATTTAATTACTAAAATGTGTCTATTCAAGATTCATGGGAGACCTTAGACTTCCTATATATGTTACTTATTAGCCATTTATTGAATAATCTACTCTGAATGGTATGTATCTTACCAGACATGTATCCCCATCTTGAAAGACCTCAGGGTTTCCTAACCTAGAGCTCCCTTATCTGTCCAGGTAGGTGAAAATATCATTCACTTATTTTCATCTAATACAGACTCCTAAGTGCAGATCTCTATTTTGCCTTTCAGCATACGAAAGACTCTGTTTTACCAGATCTTCCACACTTCAGAAAAACTGCTAATGTTATAAGCACTCACTACAAAACTCCTAACTTACATTGAAAGATAAATAAGAATTCTCGGAGGGATAGATTTACTGCTATCAATGGAACAAACGTATCTTGCATGTTAAACGGTGCAGCAGCGTTGCCTACTTTAGTTTCACTCCTGATGATGGGATGGGTTCATATAAATTTACCCCAGGACTTGGTAGTACAGCCCTTACCAAGAACTGAGGCAAACTCGGTAGTGATAGTTGCTAGGGTGCACAACTGAGTTAACCTCCTGCCTGGTACTAACGTATGAACATATATTAAGATTTGGCAAGTGCAGAAAAAGACAGTATTTTTATAAGTCATGCTTCATATGGCTACTGAATCAGACTGTGCTCCTGACTGATGGGGAAAGAGCCCTTCTAAGAGACAGTGACTTATGAATGTAATCGTTCCACTGGTGAACACTCCTTTTATTATACACTCTGTAAGTCAGGGTAATATAAGAGATGACATCAGAATAAACTGACGGACTGATAATCTTTTGCAGAGCAAAGCAACTGTTCTGATCTCCCACAATTACTTTGCTGCAGGAAAATGACTTTATTCCACAGATTCATAGATAAGTACTGGTTAGCTGCCCTTGCAGGACATTTTAAGCCTCGCCAGTTTTCCTTTTTGTGCTTAAATTAACATATCATATTTGTGTAGAGACTGGCCTTATCCATCCCATGGTCGATAATTATATATTACCGCAAATGAGAATAACTCAGATCATACCATAGATAATTTGAGGGCAACCATGCATGGTATAAGCATTTAGAAGGTGCATCTGTCCATTAGTAGTACGGGGGGGGGGGGGCAGTTCTGAGATACATTTTCTATTCCCCAGCCATAGATCCAGGCTGCAGTTCAATATGAACAAGAGTGAACTTTGTTTTATGTGGCTTGGGATTCTGTTTCAGAGCAGTGGTATCCTCTGCAAGATGAATTTGTCCCTCCAAACTGGTCTGTTGATGTTGCAGAAGAGGTTTATTTCCCTAGACCAAGTATTTCTTTCTGATGCCATTTGACTTGCTGATGAGCAATAAATCCATCAGTAATGGATCGGAGGGTGCCTTGTATGCCAGACACAGTAATACCTCTCAACTGTCCAGATGTTTGCAGAAAGTGCAGATTTTTTCCTCTGTGCATCATAAAATCTGTAGTTTAGTGGCAAATCACTAAGGATTGAAGTCAGTAAATAATGACATACATTTGAGTTTCAGACTTCAGTTCATAACCTTTAGAAAATGCATGTTAACACAAATTATTTTATTCTAGCAACTTTCGAAGTTAACAAGAGCAATATTTAAAGTCTGTCCCTATTTTTGGGCCTTTGTCTCCACATTATTTTAGACTTTGTCCAGATTTCTTGCATTAAGAGGCTGAGAGGTATGGACACAGGCCATCTCTTAGCAGTCTGTAGGATTCCAAGTACAGTAACACGGTTTTGAGTTAGTCCAAGTAGGACATGTTGTTTAGGCCTTGTATCCTTTTAGTAGGATAACTCTGCAGGTGTTCCAGTTGTTGCATGTGTCTCTAGAGCTGCTTGCCAAAGGGGGCATTGTACTCCATGACTGGCCTAATGAAGGATGAGTAAAGAGGAATAATGACATCCCTAAATTAATTCCTATTCACATTTCTAGCAGTTTGGTGAACCACCTTAAAGCAGGCTGAAAAATCTAATGATTTTGAATTTAACCAATACTAAAATTAATTCATAAAGTCACATGACAGTATACTTAACATAATCATTTCCTGTTAGCAGTGGAATTGTGTTTATTTCAATGATTTCAGTAATGTTTTAAAGTGCAAATCAAATGTTCTACAGCAAAATCCTTTCTTCTGCTTTACAGCAGTTTCAGCATAGGGGTTCCATCTTGTTGCCCATTACAGATATTTCTTTCACCCTTACTACTGGTACCCCTGATGGGGAGCAGAATTTCAAAATTTCAAAAAATTGATTTTTTTTCTAGAAACTTTGGTTTGAAAGTGATACTTCATATATGTTACCAAACAGACAAAATGGCGTTTTTCTTTTCTTTTCTTTTTTCCTTGTTTAGTTCCGAATGCTAACAAAGCAGCTTTGGTTCTAGCGAGTCCACGTTTTATTTATTTATTTATTTGTTTATTTTATTTATTTATTTGACATTTGTTTACCAGAAAAGTCAGACTAGGCTAGAAAGCCCCCATTTTCAGCATAGGCCCAGAGAGAAAAGCTCCAAAAATCACAATATTTCAAAAATCAAGTACAGATACTTTCAATCACAAAGTATCATGTTACACTACAAAACATGAGTGAAAAAATATTGAAATGAGAAAAACATAGAACATATGTTTCATAGTAAAGTGCAATGAAAAACAATAACATGAGTTGGAGAACATGTGAGGAAAAATTCAGTAGTCATAGTATTTGTTAAATAGATTAGTATGTGATAAATGACACCTGAGATGTTTCTAATAAGATATTTAAAGAGATATCAGAGATTCCATAATTAGATACAGTGAGTTGGAATTAAGTGATGTCCTAGTATGAGACAGGTGTTCATATTATGGTTACAGAAGGAAGAAGGATGAAGAGAAGGACATTATAAGAAGAGTGCAGGGTAGGGTGTCTTCAGGTAGCTTAGGTGAGTAGGGAGGAAAGAGGTAGACAAAAGGTCCCAAAAGATGAATTAAGTAAGGTTAAGTAGTGGGAAAACAAAAAGGAATGGAGCAGGAGGCTGGAGAGGATTGTGAAGTGTGATCTAGGTTGAAGGGGGGTGAATGAACTATAGTGAGTAAGTTCAGCCAAGGATTGGCACAGGAGAAGGTCCAAGATTTTGTAAAGTATTAATTTAGGGAGCAATTAAAGGTGGTGTCGCTCGTTCCGTCAGGATGACATAGATGAGCCTTTGTGGATTCTGTTCAAGCAGCTTTATTATGTACACACATCAGGATTGAGGTTTAATAATTTTAACTTAGATAAACTTATAAAGCAACTAGCTATCCCACTCATACATGTTCACTCTCTGGCTGCACTCTCAAGATGGCACTGAAGCTAGAACGTGCTTGCTATTTATATGCATGTGCTGTCCTTGAAACACTTCTTAAAGGTACAACACACACACACACACACACACACACACACACACACACACACACACACACACACACACACACACACACACACACACACACACACACACTATTCTATATCTTCCCGTCTTTGAGAAATGGCTCATGAAATACTGACAACATTAATTAATATGCAATTCTTAAAAATAATTCTTATACAAAACTAAATACATATAGACAATTATGTCCAGGTTGCTGTGTATTCCACACTAGGTCTAGAAATATGACCAAATCGTGTGACATAGAAATTAGAATTAGGTCTAGAAACTGGGACTGTCTCTGCTGAATGTTCAACTTTGGGGACATCAGGAACATCATCAGGAATGGAAGTAGAAGTTAAGACGTTCTGCAACAGGAACAGTGTCTGGATTGCTCTGTGATTTAGTGTCTGTATCACAGGAACAAGGCTGTGATATCGATTCTGATACAGGAAAAAGGTGTCTGCGATTTCTCCTGTACTCCACACCCTCAGATTCTATGAAGTAAGACCTCAGCCCAGCACATATATTTGTTACCTGATCAATCCAGTCAAAACCTTTCGCCGTTTGTATCCTCACTGTCTATTCTTCTTTCAATGGATGAAGAAATCTGCTCGATTTATCATAGTTGGACTTCTGGAAAGAACACTTTCTGAATAGTTGGGCTCTTATTGTTCTGTTATCCTTAGCTTTAGGCCTCAACAAACTGGAACTGATAGGCAATGTTGCTCTGGTTTGCCTAGATAGATGTCTCTGAGAAGGCGAGCAAAGTATATCGTCACGGAGTATGTTTCTGAGACTGAGCAAATTCAAAAAGACAGTATTGTCATGCTTTAACTTCTCTAGTAATTGCTTTGCACTCTGTACTGCACGTTCAGCTAGTCCTTTTGACTCTGGGTACTCTGGACTACTAGTAACATGTACAAAGTCCCAATTTTTTGCACATTTCTGAAACAATTGACTGGTAAATTGGGTACCATTGTCAGAAATAACTTTTTGTGGACTACCATGGACTGAGAAATGACGTTTCAACTTAGTGATAACAGCAGTAGACGTTAGATTAGGTAGTAAATCAATCTCAAACTGGTTTGAATAAGAGTCTACCAACACTAAGTAATGCTAATTGTTTCACTCAAATATATCAGCGGCTACTGTTGACCAAGGTAGTTCAGTAACTTGACTAGATGAAGTGGTTCTTTTTGCAAATGCGGTTTAGTACTATTGCATACTGAACAAGAAAAAAGTGCTTTATCAATATGTTTTGCTAGAGAAGGCCAAAATACTAGTCCTCTCACCCTTCTTTTGGTAGATTAAGAACCTGGGTGACCACGATACAAAATCTGGATATATTCACATTGTAAGGAAGCGGGAACAATTTTTGGACCTTTGAAAATAATGCCATCTTCCAACAACAACTCACCTCTGTAAGGAAAATAAGTTTTCACTTCAGGTGGTACACTAGATTGCTTTGGTGGCCATCCAACAGTAATGTAGTGGTTGAGCTTTTGCAAAATAGGATCAGCCTTTGTATGATCTCTCAGCTCATCAAGTCTTGTGGTAGAAAAACTACACACTTCCATGACATCAAAGTCAAAATTCTCTGCATGAAACTGTTCTGTTGTATTTCGGAGTGATATGGATAAGGTATCAGCCAGATAAAAGAAGTTCACCTTTTGTATAGATCATTTTGAAGTTGTACTTTTGCAGTTTGAGCATCATTATTTGTAATCTCGCTGGAGATGAATGCATAGGTTTCTTTAAAATAATGACTAGAGGTTGGTGATCGTTCTCAATCTGAATAGCTCGATCATAAATATAATCATGAAATTCTGAACATGCAAATACTATTGCCAAAAGTTCTTTCTCAATTTGAGCATATTGCATTTCAGTTTGGGTAAGAGATCTAGATGTATAGGCTACTGGTCCATCTGTCTTGAGAAATAAATGCACCAAGACCAAATTTTGAAGCATCACAGGAAAGAGTTACTGGTTTATTAACACCATAGTATCTTAATGCTGGTGGGGTGGTTATTTTCAGCTTAAGGTCTTCAAATGTTCTCTGGTGCTGTTCCGACCAAGACTATGCAACATTTTTGCATGTCAGCTCTCTCAAAGGGGCTGTCAACTCACTAAATTCTGGTATAAACTTGCCTAAATAGTTGACCATACCAAGCAAATGTTGTAGAGCTTGAACATTATCTGGTACTGGCATCTCAAAAATGGCTGCTTGCTTGGACGGGTCTGGTCACAAGCCAAAGCTGGTAAATAAATGACCTACGTATGTAACATCTGGTAGTCGGAATTTGCACTTTAGAGGACTGAGCTTTAAGTTGACTTCACGTGCTCTGTCTAGAACTCTCTTAAGGTTTCTGTCATGCTCTGCTTTACCATTGCCTCCAACCAATAAATCATCTACTATTATAGCACAAGGATAATTTGAAAAAAATTAATCTATTGCATGCTGAAAGACTTCACTTGCAGAATTTATTCCAAATGGCATCTTGAGGAATCTGTATCTTCCGAATGGGATACTGAAAGTAGTCAGTAGTGAAGATTTGTGATCAAGCATCACTTCTCCAAATTAACTTTTTGCATCTAAGACAGAAACAGCAGTGGCATTCAGTATCAAGGCTGCAACTTCCTCGACTGTACACATGGGATGATGTGATCTCTTTAATGTTTTGTTCAAATCCCTTGGGTCAATACATATTCTGAGTTCATCTGAGCCTTTTTTGAGGGCTGCTACCATGGAAGACACCCATTCATTTGGTTCTGTAACTGGACAAATTACACCTTGCTGCACCATTTTATCCAACTGAGCTTTGACTTTATCCTGCATAGCTATCAGAACTTTTCATGTCTGTCTGACCACAGGACTGGCCTCTGGGTCTAACTTGATAGAATACATAACTGGAAGTTCACCCAACTTGTCATAGAAAATATCAGCATACTTTGAGAAAAATAGCTTCAGTAAAATTGGAACTGAGACGTGCTTATATGATGAACTTCTTTGGTAAAGGAAAGCAGGTTCATTCTCAAACTGTCTCTGAGACCCAATAATGACTGCACAGGTCTTCGGACTACATAGAATAACAAGCTATAGCAGTTTCTAGCCGAACAACATGAAAGCACTACCGAGCCTTCGGTTTGAATTGCTTCACTTCCATAAGGAACATGTTTCGCACAACTAGCCATATTAAGTTGCTCGCCAGCTTTCACCTTAGCAAAAGTATCTGCTGACATAACATTACACTTTGATCCAGTGTCTACTTTGAGCTCAGTGGGTTTACCATTGATCTGGATAGTACAAAACACTTTGTTCTTTGCCAACAAATTTACTACATCAACCTTTTTACCAATTACTGACACACCATTTGTGTAGAAAGTAGAATTGCAGCTCTCTATATGATCAACTTGCTTTTTTGGGTGACCCTTCTTTATGACTGTATGAGGTTTACTTGATTTCCATTTTTTACAGTTGTGGCATTGCTGACCAAATGCTAAGCATTTTTCCCTTTTAGACACATGATTGGCACCACAATTGCAACAGTTAACAATGAAGCTTGATTTGGGTTTTGTTGACTCACCCTTGTACTGCACTAAGCATACCCTTCTCTTAGAACTTGCTGAAAAACTACAGATTTTACCTGCCACACCCACAGGGGTTACAGCAACTATGTGCTTAGGCCTGCTTCTGCTAGCCACATGTTGCATGGTGTCTACATTTCCTCTGGAGCTTGCTGAAACATGCTCTTATCACTTGCAAGCATACTTGTGTGCTTTTCTGTAACTTCATGGATTTGGCAAATTTCATTAGCCTTGCTCAGCATTAAATCACTGTCACAATGCAAAATCTTTCTCACTGCAGCACTATTAATACCACACACAAGCCTGTCCTTTATTAACTAATCTTTTAAGCCACAAACCTACATGTTTTAGCTTTGTTTCTCAGGTCAGTAATATAAGTTGCAAAAGTTTCTCCTTGCTTTTGGTCTCACCTCTCCAATGTAATATTTGTCTGAGGTTACACATTTCCTTGAATTAGCATTTTCAAAAACTCGGAGTCTTCCCTTGATTCAACCTGTACAACAATATGATGGTTTTCACCATCTCCTTCATAAACTGCTGGTGCATACACAAATGAATGCTCTCTTTCAATGGCCTCTAACCCAGCTAAGTTTAGCAAAATATATGCCCTAGTGCATACATTTTTGTCAGAATAAGCTGCTTGTATAAAAATATCGTACACTTGCTCAAATATTCTCCAGTTCTCTGCAATATTATGATCAAATACAAGTGGTGATGACTTTCAAAATCCATTTGCCATGCCAACAAATTACAGTAAAACACAATGCAACCCAAGTCCATTTTTAACTGTACGAACCTGCACACTTGCACATATGCCTGAACTTTATGCCAATATTTATAACTATGCCAAATAGCACAACAAGACTCTGAATAACTGAACTTTGCAAAATAAGTCCCTTGGGCACCAGAATACTCTTAAAATTACTGTACTATAAGAAGTCACCTCTTATCAGTGTACAAAACACTTCAAAATAACTGCATTGTGCGAATAAACTGGGCAGAAGAAGCTCAGAGTAAAAACCATTTCAAAGTAATAGCACTTTACGAATGAACAGTACCCAGCATACTGAAACTTTCCCAAAATGGCTGTATTTTGCTAAATAACTCTGTACAGTGCAAGAAACACTCTGTAATGGTGGAACTCTATGAATAGACGCACCCAGCACAAGAAACTTTTCAAAATGGCTGTATTTTGACTGCAATTTATGAAATAGTTGCACTTTTCACACAAATAAACTCTTTGCAATAAATGTACAGTAATAAGCACACACTGTAAGTGATTTTACACAGTTTGAGATACTTTGAATAACTCTAGTTTTGCCCTGAATAGCTTCAATCAATGCAAAATAGTAATTTATGCCAAAACACAGTATCTTGCCAAAAAACATGCATCCACCTTGCTTTATTTATGCTTAATGTGCCCTTGTTGCCTTTATTATATTCGTTTTGCTCATTTAATCTCTTTTCATGCCCATTGTACTTTTCATGTGCTCGTTTTACTCTAAACATGTCTGTTCTACTTTAAACACGCTCATTTTGCAATTCTAGTTCAAACCCTTTTTTGTGCTTTTCTGATAATCGTTTTGTCAGATATCTTAACTTTAAATATTTTGTTTAATTAATAAACTTTTTTGTGCCTCTCACTTGCTTAATAATGTGATTTGTGCCCTTGTAATGCTCTGTTTTATCTTTTTTAATAAATAAATCATTTGTACAAGTTTTCATTACCTTTATTATGTACAAACACATCAGGATTGAGATTTAATAACGTTAACTTAGATAAACTTATAAACAAACTAGCCATCACACTCATACATGCTCACTCTCTGGCTGCACTCTCAAAATGGCACTGATGCTAGTACATGCTTGCTATTTATATGCATGTGCTGTCCTTGAAACACTTCTTAAAGGTACAACACACACACACACACACACACACACACACACACACACACACACACACACACACACACACACACTATTCTAAGGGTGGGTAAGTTAGAAATAGTCCTGCTGGTTAGAGGTAAGAATTTCCATTTTTTTTTACTGAGTACAAGTACATGCTTTGTCCAAGGGATTTATTTGGTTTATTTATGGTGAGAAGTTATCTTCCAAGAGTTCTTTAGGGAAATGTATGTTGATTAAAGGGGTAACAGCTGTGCAAACTAATAGTTTGTATATGATTTTATGTATTGCTACAAGCTGAATGTAGGAGAGGTGGAGGTGGAGTTCCAGCCAGCAAAGGGTATGCAGAGCTTTACAGTAATGGGTAAAGGAGGATGAATCAGTAGCAAACTTGGCAATTTTGTTGTAGCAGCTTTCAAGTTTTCTTTTTTGTTTGTTTTATGGAGGATTGTAACTTGGCTAGAATTGGTGCTCCACAGAGTAGGGAGGTCAGAACGTAGGTTTTGGCTACAGCAATTTTTGGAGTGTGCTCAGAAAATGTTTGTATATAGCATGCCTAGTTTTTGATGGGTTTACTTGATATTACTTTGGATGTGGAAGTCAAATTTAGGATCATCATCCATTATGACTCCTAATAGTTTGGTATGGTGGAGTAACTCAATTTCAGTGTCATTTGCTATATAGATTTTGAAAGATGCTTTCTTAGGGGTGTGAGTTTTGGAGTAAAAAGGAGGAGTTTGTTTTTTTAGGGGTTGAGTATAAGTTATGCCATTATAAGTAAGGTTTCAATGGAGATGACAGCTTGTTGAGTGATTTCTTGGATGTGAATTAAGTTTGAAGAGCAGATGATGATGGTAGAGTCATCTGCATATCGAATCAAGATGCCTTCACAAGAAGATGAATGTAGCTTGTTAATAAAAATATTGAATAGTAGTGGGCCAAGGATGGATCTTTGTGGGACTCCTGCGGAAGTGGAAAGGTATGTAGCGATAGATCCTTACCATTTTACATATTGTTGCTTGTTGGTAAGGTAGCTAGAGATGCATTGAATAGATGGAGATGCTAGACCCAGGGTAGAAAGTTGATTGAAGAGTTTACTGTGAGAGACCATGTCAAAAGCTTTTGATAGATCTAGAAATACAAATACTGCAGATACAAGTGTATTAGAGTTGCAAGCATTATTGACAGTGTCTTTAAATGATAGTTGCGATGATGTGAGTATTGCCAGCTATGCCAGGAGAAGTAGAGCAGTGGGTGTGTAACATATGCCAGCATTGCTAGCTATAGTTTTCTAAAGGGTTATATGTATATCAAACTGATTTGTACAGGTGCTTCTGTTGAAAATTTATTTGTAAAGCTGCTTGTGTTAAAAAAATGTAACAACAGTAGGTCCTGCTGGACAGAAAAAAGAAATACACCTGTATGTCAGGCTGTATTATAACTGTTGAAATTAATATTGTAAGAGAGGATACTGGAAGAGAAGAGATTATTCTTAGTCCAGCTAATTTTGAAAAATATCCTGAAATTAAATTATTTAATTTAGGCCATAAATATTGTATCACACATATCTCAATGCAGCCAGAGACAAAAAATCTATGCTAGGAAGGCTTCTATATTGTGTTCAGTAGTGAACTAATTGCTACCATGGAAGGGTGGAAGTATTGACATGGTTTTATGGTTTCCAGATGCTATAACACATCTTAGCAAAGTTCTATCTGTGTGTATGGTAACACACATGTGTGAGATTCTGGTTCAGTTTCTAGTAAAGGAGGTAGTATGGGAACCAGAGTCAGATGAGCAGATGTACGTGATGTCATTCTGTAATCCAGGACTAAAATAATTTTTAATACCAGGTGAGACAGAAGTCTCAGAGCAGTCTGCTTTTGTAACCTGACATAGAAGGATTACTCACCTACTTCATCTTGCCTTGCTCTAATAAGAAACCAGGGAATAGTCATTCTTTAGCTCAGTCAGAAAAATATTGCTGAGATTAGTTAAGTACTGTTTTTCTGTATCTGTGTGAATCTATTAATCTGCATTATGTTTAATATTTCCTGTGATTGAAACTCTGATGCTTATTGTAAATAGATATTTAGTATTTTCATGTTCTTTTATTATTTATTATTATTTAACTGTGGTGGTGTTGCTGCTGTAGCATTGTTTCCTCACAGTAAGATGTTGTCCTGTTTGATTCTCAGCTAGAGTGTCTTCTGTGTAGAGACATGCGTGAATGGGCGTACCTTCATTGAAGGTTGTGCATCAGGGCCGGCAACTCGGCATGTAAAAATCTACTGCCAATCATTAGTGGACCAGAGTTCCGCTGTGGCGACCCCTAACCGGGAAAAGCCGAAAGGCACAACAACAACAACAACATTAAATATATTTTAAATTTTCATTGTGGCTGGTCTTTTAGAGAATGTTTTAACCTTTGAGAGAACTTATATTCATTTGCTGACACTATGGCCACTCCTGAAAGCCTTGCGGTTTGGTCAACATTACTATTTGAATTAGTATTAATTTCACTCGGTATAATTGGGTACCCAAGAGACTTAGAGTAGCTGGCTTTGGAATGTTTGCTCACAGTAACTACCTTATAGTCTGTGCAAAGGGTGGCACAGCAAGTAAATCTGTGCCAGCCTTTCCCAGGTGTGTGTTTGTGTGTGTGTGTGTGTGTGTGTGTGTGTGTGTGTGTGTGTGTGTGTGTGTGTGTGTGTGTGAAAATCCCAAAGAGTGTGTGTGTGTCAGCTGCTTGGAGCAGGGACATAGAGCACTGGTTTCATACAGAGAGAGAGAGAGAGAGAGTGGTGGAGGACTTGGCTTGGACACCTGGCTGAGGACTCAACTCTACAGCTGTACCAGTGGGGAGACTCATTGGAGACCTGGAGAGAGACAGAGAAACCCAGACCCTGGACTGAGTGTGTTCCCTGTCTGCTTTTAAGGGAAACTGTGCTTGATGCAGAAAGCTGCAGCTGGAAATACTGTGTGTATCTACTTTTGTTCCAAGTGAACATCCCTCTCCAGTGTCATGGTGAGGATTCAGGCCTCTTAATTACTGGCCCAGAGGAAGGATGTCACCATATTGGTGAGCAGTGGTGTGGATATTAATTGAACTTCTGTAGCCTGAAGGCAGTTGTCACTAAAGGTGTGTGTACTTTCAGCAGCCACAAGGTAAACATACAGAGTTTCATTTTGACAACAGTTTTATTTATTTATTTTTGTTAGTTTAATTTAGTCAGGGAAAGCAGGCAAAGATCATAGAATTATAGGATCAAGAGGGACACAGGTGGAACTCCAAGGGCAAATTTATGGTTACCCATCCAGTCATCCAGATTGTGTTTGAAGAGGGCCAATGAGATGCTCCATTTGACATGAAGTGGGAGTCTGTTCCATAGGTGTGGTAACACCTGGGAGACAAATCTGTCCCTCTAGCAGGTTCTGTTAGTGTCATATATCAGTATAAGAGTGAGTAACCCATGTAAGATTTGACTTACGGAGATACAGCATTTCCAACAAAGCAGGGTCAGACATTGCCTTGTATGCAAGGCAGAGATCGCCTCTGAGTAGTCTGTATGAAACAGAAGAAAGTGACAGTGATTTCAGATGCTCCACATAGGACAGATGCTGAAGACCTTGAATTTTCCTTGTGAGGAACCTTTGTGGTTTCTCCATTTGCTGCATGTGCTTGGAAAGGGACATGCCAAAAGGGGTGTTGTACTCAATTATTGGCCTGATGAGGGAAGTATACAGGGAGGTTATAACTTCTTTTTTTCTGGAGGCAATGCCCTTATTATGAGATGAGAAATACAGAATGCCCTTCTAACCACTGTGGAGACATGATGATCAAAGGTTAGGTCGCTGTCATCCTGTGTGCTTAGATCTCTCACCACCGAGTACATACTTAAGGTGCTGCTATTGATGTGGTAGTTAGCAGGAACATCGCCCTTACCAAAAGGGATGACAAAACATTTTTATGCATTGAGTTTAAGGCCATGACTTTGGCACCAATCATTTGTTTGTTTAAGACCCTCTTGTTGGATGTTGACATCATTTGGATATTCTATGACCACTCCCAGTTTGCAGTCATCAGCAAACTTTGTCAGTCACAGACCTTTAGTTTTTGCTTGTACTTCGGATAAATAGATTCCAAACAGTAGAGGTCCCAGGACTGATTCCTGTGGAACACCACTGGTTACAGGTCTGCTGTTGATGTCAGCAGAGTATTAAGGCAAGCTGACAAAGAACCAGTTGGCCAAGGTGTGTGAAGCCAAAGGACTGGTGCATGCCAATCTGACTAAAGAGCAAATTATTTCAACCTTAGTCGCAGATACAACACAGTCCAGCAACCAGGAGGGTAACCAGTCTGGTGATGGGAATTTGCAGCCATCAGAACAGGACAGTTCAAATTTTCCTCAGAGGACGTGAAAATCCATCTAGAGTTAAAGAGACTTGAACTGGAGGCCAAATGTTTGGAATTAGAATCAGCAGAGAGACTGTACCATTTGGAGGCCTAAGAAAAGGAGAAACAGCATTAACATGAGAGGGAGATGCTGACTCTTCATCAGGTTCTTGGAGGTAATGGAGAAGGGAATAACCAAACCCCAGAAGTAATAAAGGTCAGTATATTTCTTCCACAGTTTACAGAGGGTGATAATTTTGACAGTTTTATTCATATATTTGAAAGAGTATGTAAACAGCATAATGTTAACCAAGAGCTCTGGGCACAGTTCCTGACTCCCATACTCCATGGTAAAGCTGCAACTGCTGTTTCTGAATTGTCTGATACTGATTGTTTAAACTATGGTAAAGTAAAACAATATTTACTAGAATTGTGAAAGAACATTAAAAAACAAAAACTAGAAACCAAAAGGCAAAATAGCCAGAGGGACTACTCAATGATACAATTACCTATTTCAAGTGCTTTTGTTCCTTTAATAAAAAATGTGGAACTTCATCAGAAAAAGATAAATTAACAACTCTATCTCATTTTAAAAGACCCACTTTAAGTCACATGTTAAAACAAACCAATAGTAGCATATTAATCAGACTAGGAAAATCTTAAAGCCATAAGCCATTAAATACATTAAAAAACAATAAAACATGCTGTGTGTGAATAATATGAAACCAAATCCATTACATTCTCTGTGCTAGAAGAAAACATTTTAAATTAATACAGTCATTTAAGCTGGGGGCTTGTCAGTAGCTAGCGTAATCTGCCACAGGTTGAACCTGCAGTTTCTTGCTATGTAGCTTTGCTTGAATTTTAGGCTGGTATTCATAGTCCGGGGCTTTGCATTTTCATAGGAGTAATCTGCAAAGAGTGGTGTTATATAGCTATGCAAATCATGGACTTTCAGGATGACTATCTAAATGCGTAGACCTTTTTATAAACACAACTATCACAAAACCTTGATAAGCATAAGGAGTAAGAAATAGGGGACAGCTGATACACAGATAAGGGGCATTATACATTTGTGTATCAGAAGGATTCACAGAGAAGAATCCATAATTATCTAATTTGCATACCAAATGTTTAAATGGCCCTGAACTTACACCAGTAAGCAGCAATTTAGCAGGAGAACATGGAGTTGCAAGGGGAAGGCGAAACACTTCATTTGAAGTCAGTGAAGTGCTTGCACATACATGAGCAGACTGCTGAAGGGATCACTTGGGGAAATGTTTCATCGGATGTTACTAAATGGTTGTGCATACATGGGCAGACCACTGAATGGGTCATTGGGGCAAATGTTTCATTTTGGTGTTTGTGCATACTTGGACATACAACTGAAGGAAAATTATTTATTTTGTGTAATTTTAGTGTGTGCCCATACTTAGGCAAGCTACTGAAGAAGTTGCTGGAAGAAATAATTCATTTGTGTGAAAGTGAAGTGCTTGTGCAAATTACTGAAGGGATGGCTGGGGGACAAGTTTGTGGACTGCAACTCAGATATGAAAGGTGAGGCACTGCATTCAACAAGGGATGTGTGATTTTAAATATTGCAGATAATTTTGTTCTGACTGCTAAAAGGAAAGTTCTAGAAGACTAGAAAAGGCCAGACCTTACTTTATCATCACTGCTGCTGCTTCAGTAGAATTCTTTAGCGCCGGCGGCATTTCTGTCTTGGATATTCATAAAGATGTGCCTTGGGTCTGCTTAAATTTTCCCTATCCATTACAAACTAAATACCCAGCCTAAAGGTATGTGGGGCTGTTTATGCAGTAGTCCTGGATGAATAAGTCAATGCTCTGTCCTCTGTTTCTAACGCATACTTTGATACTTTATCCACTGGAGATTATTACTAGAATGACAGAAAAGAAAAAAAATAATATAATTATGTGTCATACAACATTAGGAGTATGAATTCCTTTCGGTTTCCTTGGTTCTAGTACTACCCCACTTCCTTCTGTTTTATTGTTCAAGTCTATGGCTCTAGTTTGGTTGTGTTGCATTTTTACCTGGTTCTGAGACAGCTCTGAATGTGGATGTTGAAAGCAATGCAGTTTAATTTGTTTTTTAATGGCTGGAAAAAGGTAAGGAGTAAAGCATGCTGTGAGAAAGCGCAGCTAAAGGCAGTAAATGTTCCAGTAGACTGAGCTGCCTGGTTGTAAACGTTCTTTCTTGCATAAATGTGAAGTATGTTGTACCTCTCTGCCTGGCCTTGAAATTATGGGGAGCATAAGGGAATTTATTTCCATACTCAAAATAATTAATGTCATACCTCTCAACTGTCCAGATTTTTGTAGAACGTCCAGATTTTTGTTTTTGGTCTGTTCCTCATAAAATTTGTGGTTTTCTGGCAAATAATTGAGGACTGAAGTCACTGACAGACACTTTGAGTTTCAGGCTTCATATTCTTCAGAAAATATATAATGGTGCCAAATCAGTCATGCTGTTAACTTTCTAAGTTAATAGAAAAAAGCAATATTTAAAATTGGTCCCTATTTTTTCTGGCTTTGTCCAGATTTTTTGTGCAGTGAGGTCAAGAGGTATGTTGCATGTATAAGGATATTCAAAGTGTACTTACTACATGATTTTTAATATTTAAGGTTACAAAGCCTGTATTTCCATGTAGGGCGGTCTCTTTTGTATTGTAGTGTCTGCTGCCATCTAGTGATCAAATAAGATATAGACACACAAGCCCTTATTACCTATTGTCCTGGCCCATTCTCCCAATCAAACAAAAGACTCATCTTGCAGTTGTGATCTTTTAGTTTATTTACAGATAAACTTTGACATAAACAACTCAGTACTTTACTTATTCACATGCCATACCTTATACTATAAAGACTCAGAGTTTTATCAGTGATTAACCATGTAACTTTGAACATCATTTACAGACATGCATACTTTGACCAAGTGCCATGACATAAAGCCCTGATGGTTGTGCCTGTCCTTACAGCTGAATGGCCTAACCATCCTGACCCAAGATAAAAAATTGGCCACTGCAAAATTCAGCACTTTTACCAACTCTTGTACATATTTTGATTTTGTACTGGCCTAGGAAAGAAAGTGTGTGTGTGTGTGTGTGTGTGTGGGGGTCTCACAGCAACTGCCCCACTGAGGAGAGGAACAGATGGAGATGTTAGCTGTTGATGAAAGACTAAAAGCACCTACAGAATGATCTTTAAATAGGTTCCATCACAAACCAGAATAAGAGGTCTTGTGGGCCGGACAAAACAGTTTGTTGCTGATGGGTGCACAGGTACCCATGCGTGCGTGTGTGTATGTGTACAATTCTAGCAAAGCTGAAACAGTTTACAGCAGTACTGCACAATTTGTGAATCTTCTGGGATTCAGTCATTTCAGAGGTTACAGCAATGCTGCATTCTTTGCAGACTGCTCCTTGCCCTCTACTGTAACATCTTAAGATTGCATTCTTCTGGTACCTCAGACAATGGCAAAAGTAGTTGCTTTACATACCTCTCAACTGTACAGATTTTCGCAGAATATCCAGATTTTTGCCTGATATGTTTGGTCTGTTCCTCATAAAATCTATGTATTTTTGACAAATCATTGGGGTGATCTAAGGATTGTTGTTCTTCTTTCAGCTTTTCCCAGTTAGGGGTCGCCACAGCGGAACTCAGGTCCACTAATGATTGGCAGTAGATTTTTTATGGGTGCTGAGGTGCCAGTTCAACGCCCAACCTTCAACGAAGGCACGCCCATTCTACGCATGTCTTTTGAACACCATTCGACCGCAGGGAGGACATGCAGACTCTACACAGAAGGCGCTCCAGCCAAGAATTGAACGGGAGAACCTCTTGCTGTGAGGCAACAACGCTACCGCTGCACCACTGCGGCTCAAAGTCACTAAATAATGGTATGCATTTGAGTTTCAGACTACATATCCTTCAGAAAAAGCAAGCTAAAGCAAATCATGTTATTCTAGCAAATTTCTAAGTTTGTAAGACCAATATTTAAAATGTGTCCCTATTTCGGGGCCTTTGCCCCCCCCCCCCCAATTATGTCGGGCTTTGTCCAGATTTCTTGCTCTAAGAGGTTGAGAGGTATGAGCTGCTAAGAAGGATTTTAATCAAATACATAAACTGTCTGATACAAGAAAACATTTTATACCTGAAGGTGAGTATGATTGTGCAAAGTTGCAGTTGTCTGATATGATAATTTCATAGATTAATGGATATGTACATTTGATTGCCAGGTTTACAACCTACTGGACCTCAAGAAGCTTTATTTTTCTGCTGAAACCTGTCACCTCTTTTTGGTGTACATTAATCAACCACTAGTTAAAATTACTGTGTATATTTCAGTTTCAGCAGTAGCCTGTTACAGTAAATACACTGAGCTCTTTAAAGCCAAGTATAGCTTGCATCACTGTCCAAAACCTAATGTTCTGGAAATTCAGTTAAAAACACAGATGATAATTACTCCACTTGATGTTATGCATGCAGATATTTCTACTTACCTATTGCTGATTCAAAACCCCAAACTTACTTTGTTTGCAGATATTTCCTAATATCTTACCAGTGACTTACAACTGTTAAAAATGTAAATACTATACCCTCTCTTCTATAAATAGTGCAGCTAAATCTGTTAGAAATGTAAATAATATACTTCCTGTGTTGTAAACAGGACACGTACATTTGTGTTATTATGCTTCTTTTTGTCATTGTTTTTTATCGGACTAATGTTGCTAATCTCAAAAGTTCCATCCAACCTCAAGGAGGGCAACGTAAGATAGACTAGGGGAAAACTTAACACTACACATCCAATTATGTAAGTTTCTTCAGTGTTTAATGCCTATTATTGGTTATTTTGGCCTGGGTCATAGCTGAAAAGAGTCAATCCACTAGTCGACTTACCTGGTTAACAAATTTAAGTAAATAAATAAATACAAACATGTATACATACATGTATGTATATATGGATCTACTTCAGTTGACCTAACTTCCAATTGCCTGAAATTCATTTGACTGAGACCAAATCACCTAAACTTCACTTCACCTAAATTTCACATGACCTAAAACTCATTCCACTGACAATGAGTACTGGCAGTCTGTGGAGCACTGTAAGGCAAATAAAAGGTATATACCCTTTTCCCCACTGTAGTGCAACCCTGAAGTTAGAATATATAGTTAGGGTGTGTGGGGGGCACAGCCCCCCTACATAGTTTGGTTTCACCTGACAATATAAAAGCAAGCCAGTGAATATAAAACCACACCCCCTCAACTATATATTCTAACTCCAGGGTCGCACTACAGTGGGGAAAAGGGCATATACCGTTTACTTGCCTTACAGTGCTCTACAAACTGCCAGTACTCATTGTAAGTGAAATGAGTTTTAGGTCAAGTGAAACTTAGGTGAAGTGAAGTTTAGGTGATTTGGTCTCAGTTAAATGAGTGTCAAGCAAATGGAAGTTAGGTCAACTGAAGGAGACTCGTATATATACATACGTACATACATACATATATACATAAATACATACGAGGTCACATGAACTGTAAGGAAAATGCAAAACTCCAGTTAGGGGCTTTCCCAACTGTCTCAGTCTTTTGTTTTTTGGGAGATTAAATTTGATACTAAATACCTACTATATGACTTATTATGCATTTCTACCACTAATGTGACAGCATGTACCTTGCTAATTAAAGCAAACAGAAACTCTTTTAATATATAAGCACACTGTAATTGGACTTCCCCAGTGCTCATAAAGCTTATGGACAATGTGGAACCTCCCATCCTCAAGCCATCACCGATATTCTTCAGCCATTAGGACTGTCCAGGGGGAATACCAGTGCAAAGAAATCATAAAACAGGACAGGAATATAAGCAGACAATCTCATCCACTTCAGTCTATAAGCTATGTTATTAGACTATGTTATTAGAGATATTTCTTCACTGTCACTATTCAAGTCAGCTCCAGTATGTTGATGATTTCACTCTATCTTGTACCACCCCTTACATTACTGAAGTATACCCTCTGTGTTAGATTAAAAATATGTTTTGATGAATAGGGTCTGTGTCTAAATATAGCTAAAATAATTCCCATTCTACTTTCAACTAACAGCAGCTATAAAGCTACATAACTTAAATTTTAAATTCTTACATGTGACAAGTCCTCTTGTGAAATAGGGAACCCTATAAAATTTCTGGGTATCTCCATAAATAAAGAAGTTATGTTTGATCTTCATGCAAAAGCTGCATTGTTCTGCTCCAAGCAAAAGTCGGTGCTCCTATACCAAACCAAAAGCTTCATGACTGGTAATGCATGTCCCTCAACAACCACAGTATATTTACCCCATCTCCTCCTCTATAATTCTGATGTCCTAATCAATCTACAATCATCTCAACTCTGTAAACTTTATAATATTTAAAATGTCTTCAGGCCATCACCCAAGGCCCTGTCATTGTACTTAGCTGGAAGAGAGTCACTTCAATGAATTCAAACAATACCTTGATAGGATGTAGTTAAGAAACATGCACATTATTCTCTGCACCACACCTACTATCTTCATTATTCTGCCTTCTTCTGGTTATCAGTGCAAAGTCACATGAAAAATATAGAGCCTATGCCTTTTAGCAGTCATATTCAAGGTGTGGAGCAGCCTTCATCTCTGAGTTCAACAAATACCAGGCAGAAGTTTATCAAGGAATAACTCTACAATCCACCTGCAAGCCATTTTGGAATTGCTACTGTGGTGTAATCTGGTTTAAAAATCTCCTGCCAATCAAATTCTTATTCTTATATTACTATTTATTTATAATTATCTATTTATATGCAAGCAGAATGTGCCCTTTACTGATCTACCAGTCTTCACCATTCTCGCTCCTGGTTTATAGAATTCTTCCAATGTTCCCACTTTCTCCCTCCTTTGCCTCTCCTGTCTTCTGACTGTCATTAGTGTAACATATAATATGTTTTAAATTTTATTGGCTTTTAAAATTTGCACATTATTTACACTTTTAATAGTCTTCCTCAGTTTGTGTTTTTTTACATTATACGTGGCTGGAGCGCCTTCTGTGTGGAGTCTGCATGTCCTCCACGCGGTCGAGTGGTGTTCGAAAGACATGCGTAAATGGGCATGCCTTCGTTGAAGGTTGGGCATCGAGCTGGCAACTTGGCACCATAAAAATCTACTGCCAATCATTAGCATCGAGCTGGCAACTTGGCCCTGTAAAAATCTACTGCCAATCATTAGTGGACCGGAGTTCCACTGTGGTGACCCCTAATTGGGAAAAGCCGAAAGAAGAACAACAACCATTTTATGTTTGTCATATTTCTACTGTTGGAACTTTTTCCTCTTCTCATAAGCAGACATTTCTTTGTTTTCAAACACAAATAAATAAATAAATAAATACATGTCATACGTCAATTCTATGAACTCAGTCTACAGACCATTACAAGTCTAGCCATCTAGCCAATAAACCATTTTCAAAAGTTCCCTCCAGCCTCAAGGAGGACAGCATAAGACTGACTAGGGGAGAACTTAAGACTGCACATCCAATTATCTAGGTTTATACTGAAGGTGGCAAAGGACCTGTTCTGCTTAACATGTAGTGAAAGCTTGTTCCAAGATGAGAGATGTGTTAAGACATGAATCTATCACACGTATGTATCTTATTTATCAGTTGATAAAGGCTTAGTCCTTTTAAATGAGTATTTGAGAAATAGAAATACAAGATCAAGGAGGGTTGAATATTTAATGGCTTAAAAGACTAGAAATAGATACCCACAGATGAAGCTGTATGAGACCCAAGTACAGGAGAGGGTCTCTCTGGATAATAGAGGTCTAAATGCCGCTGTTATTTTTGTTAAGAATATCTGATGTATTTTAGGCTGAATAATATGTGTAGAAAAATACATGCCAAAAAGAGCATTATATTCAATAATGGTTCTAATGAAATATGTGAGGGGGAGGGTATACAAATATCAAATATTTATGGAGAATAGTTTTGGTTGCTCATGCATTGATGTTCTAAATTACAAAGCATGTCTTTAGCTTCAATGTGGGGTAAAATGTTAATATAAGGGATGTGTTAGGCTGCGGGTGACTCTGCACAGATGACAATGAACTGAGTGATGAAGGGGATAGAGTCATGCAGTGGATGGTCATGCAGTGTTAAAAAACAGATGCTGTTATGATTTGGAAGAAATATCTTAAGGGTGCAATCAGTATAACAGGAATATTAGTCTGATGAAGTCTTTTGATAAGTGAGGATGAAACCACTTACTAGTGTTGGCTTAATAAAGGGTTCGTTCAGTTCACTGAGTCCAGCCATTTTTTTCTCATTTTTGTTTTATTATGGTTTGTTTTGAGATTGCGTTGTTATATGCTATATAGCAATTGAATGTTATTAGAAGACAATATTAAGTATATAGTGGATAAAGGTCAGGAAAGGGGGTTCTCGGAGTTGGGGAAAAGAAGTGGTCAGAGTATCGGTTCTCTGTTTGGTTCAGTACTTGTTGCAGCTTGTAGATGTAAGCTGATATAAGAAAATTATACTCAGTGACCAAAACTATCAAACAAGTATGCATAGAAAGGAGAAGTAGCAGAACCAATGAGAGGAGGCTGAGGATGGACTGATGTTTAGGAGGGTGGGAATGCTTCACTTTAGAAGATATGTATTTATAGTAAAATTAGACAAAGAATGAAAGGAATGGAGGAAAATACATTGAAATGGCTGGTGTCATAAAAGGATGGAGAGATGCTCAAGAAAGCAGTGAGTGGAGAAGGAAGAAAGGAATACAGATATTTTAGTTTAAAAACTCTGACAGCAATTGGAAGAGTTAGTGTTTCCTTATGACATCTGATGAAGTTCTAACATGGGTGAAAGTGCTCATCTCTTGTTTTAACTTAATAAACTGGTTTAAACAAGTAATGCCACCTTGAATCATGATTTATTATTTTAATATGATTTCAAAGTGATCTTTTACATGGATCTGACATAATAAGTTGTGATAGGAGTCTATGCTCTCCATTCATATCCCAATAGCATTCCTGTACAACTAGTTTTCCCTTTTTTGGTTTTGTTCTTCCTTAAGGAAAGTGTGCACTACCCATAAGGTTGGAAAACTACATTTCTTCGGACTAGATTATGTGTTTACATTACTGCTTGTGACATCCCTCCTCGGGGCTAGTAATTAAGGAGCCTGAATCCCCACCATTGACACCAGTGAGGGGCACTCACTTGGAACAAAGATAGATGCACACAGTGTTTCCAGATAGAGCTTTTTGCACCAAGCACAATTTCCTTAAGAGCATACAAGGAATACACTTTATCTGGGTTTTCTTTTTCTCTTTCCAGGCCCCCCAGTAAGAGTCCTCAGTGGCACAGCTATAGAGCTGAGCCCTCAGCAGAGTGTCCCAGGCCAAGTTCTCCACCATCCTCTCTGTGAAACTGGGTCTATTTCAGAAGACTGAATGGAAATAACACTAAACTGCAAAACATCGAAAAGGCCAGACCTCGAAGTACTGTTTGTGAGGACACAGTACAGTGAGGATTGGAATATTCGCCCTTTCCTCACTGTAGTGCGATCTCGGAATTGGTAGATATATATATATATATATATATATATATATATATATATATATATATATATATATATTTAGCAAGAGGTGTGGGGGGCTAGCAAGTTCGTGGACCGATCCTTTCAATGTTTTGCCATTCGCTGTTATTTCCTTTCGGTCTACTGATATAGACCCATAAAACCAGTGCCCTGTGTCCCTGCTCCAAGTAACTGACACACACACTGTTTGAGATTTGATTTTTCAAACACACACGCACACACCCACACACACACACACACACACACACACACACACACACACTCACACACAAATATACCGACACACCTGGGAAAGGATGTCATCGATCAGACTATAAGGTAGATACTGTCATTAGGACATTCCAAAGCCAGCTACTCTAAGGATCTTACAAGGGTACCCAATTATTTTATTTATTATTTTTTTTTATTTAACATTTGTTGGCCAGAAACGTCCAACTAGGAGAGAGCCTATTTTCAGCAGAGGCCCGGGGAGAAATGCTCCAGATGCATGTCTTTGGAATTTTACTGAGTAAAAGTAATACTAATACAAATGTTCCACACATTGACCAATGAAGCAAGGCTTCCAGGAGTGGCCACAGTGTCACCAAATAAATATAAATACTTTTAAAGGAAAGGTTAAAATATTTTCTAAAAGGCCAGCCACAATGAAAAGTTTAAATATATTTAATAATAAAAGAACATGAAAATATTAAATATATATTTACAATAAACACCAGAGTTTCAATCACATGAAATATTAAAAATAACAAAGATGGATAGGTTCACACAGATACAGAAAAGCAGTACTTAACTAATCTCATTATATTTTCCTGACTGATCTAAAGAATTACTATTCCCTGGTTACTTACTAAAGCAAGGCAAGATGAAGTGGGTGAGTGATCCTTCTATATCAGGTTTCAAAAACAGACTGCTCTGAGACTTCTGTCTCATCATTTCAGTGCTAGTTTACAGAATTACATCACATACATCTGGTCATCTGACTTTGGTTCCTGTACTATCCCTTTTTCTAGAAAGTGAAGCAGAGTCACGCGCATATGTGTTACCATACACACAGGTAGAGGTTTGCTATGATGTCTTATAACATCTGGAAACCATAAAACCGTTTCAACATTTCCATCTTTCCAGGGTAGCAATTACTTCACTGCTAAGGACAATGCAGCAGGATTCCTAGTCCTTGTTTTTACAGAGATTTTGTCTCTGGCTGCAATCAGAACTGTATCTTTCTGGCCTACCAGGTAATTTAATTTCAGACTATTTTTCAAAGTTAGCTGGACTGAGATTAACCTCTTCTCTTCTATGTGTTACCATACACACAGATAGAGGTTTGCTACGATGTCTTATAACATCTGGAAACCATAAAACCGTTTCAACATTTCCATCTTTCCAGGGTAGCAATTACTTCACTGCTAAGGACAATGCAGCAGGATTCCTAGTCCTTGTTTTTACAGAGGTTTTTGTCTCTGGCTGTAATCAGAACTGTATCTTTCTGGCCTACCAGGTAATTTAATTTCAGACTATTTTTCAAAGTTAGCTGGACTGAGATTAACCTCTTCTCTTCCATTATCCTCTCTTACAATATTAATTTCAACAGTTATAATACAGTATGACATACACATGTATTTCTTTTTTCTGTCCAGCAGGACCCACTGTTGGTACATTTTTTAACACAAGCAGCTTTACAAATACATTTTCAACACAAGCACCTGACATATAATTCTTTACAAAACTCTGTCTAGCTATGCTGGCATGTGTTACACATCCACTGCCCTACTTATACTGGCATAGCTAGCAATACCTCACATCGTCACACTTTTGTTTATCTGAGAAGAAGGTAATCATTACTTATACAGCTGGTTAAAAAGATGTATAGCACATCTCCTGTAAGATTGCTTAGGACTACTACCAGTAAAAAAAATAATGATGCATTTATATCTGGCTTAATAAGAGCAAAAAGTACCTGGAACTTCCCGGCTGTTCTAGAGTGGTGAGAATCCTACTATACCAGAAAAAAAGTTATGGAAAATTGAAGAATTAAAATAATAATGTATAATCCAAGAAGAACAACAAAGGCTCAAGTCCAGCGAAGCAATAATACCACCTCTTTATTAAACGACACAGCAAATAAATTAATAGATACTCCAAACCACACAGTGAGATGTAAAACCAGCCAATGCAAATGCAAAATGCAAAAGATTAAGCGCTTTCATCCACTGGAACATGGACTTCATCAGAATCAAACAAACTAATTAAATGATTCATTATAAACCCTTTTTGGCGCCAAACTTTTTATCATATTTAAAGACATATACATCTTGCTTTTAAAACATATCAATTTGTCCTAAAAAACATTGCGTAATTTCAAAGAATATATTCATGTGCACGAATATACACACAAAAATATATATGTCTACTACATATTTATTGCTTACGTTGATGAATTAAATAACTTTAGGTAACTTTAAATAACTTTAAATAACCTATCTCGCTATTCATGAGTGCTCCTAAAGTCAGTCCAATGAAACATATTATCCTAAGTTTATCCTAAAATTATACCTGATGTGTATTATAAATGTAAATAAAAACATTGTATAAAATTTTTATGTAAATTAAATATAATTAATGTAATGAATTCAATAAAATCTACTCTATATATAATAGTATTCTATTCTATCATTTCTACCTTCCCTGTTAATACATGTGTTATGGTACATATATATATATATATATATATATATATATATATATATATATATATATATATATTAAATGTTAACATAAGTGTAAATGATGGTACATAAAATGCCTGTAACACTATTATATTGTCACCATTCTTTCATATTAAAAATGGAAGAAAAAAATAAAGGTTTAAAATACAAATTAAAAATAATGAAAATTAAAAAAGTCTAATAACCCATGATATACTAAAAAAACACTATATAGTAAGACTAATACTTAGGTATAAATATAAATATATGTGAATAAATAATAAATAAATAAAATAAAATGACGAATTGATAAATTCATACTATTTAATATATTTTTTATATTTTTTTATATTTTTTGCGAAAAGGATATGTACAATCTTTACGTATATTCTAATATGAATGGTATGATGAATGTGATTAATAAAATTTAATGTAGGAATGGTTTTAACGATATGTAATAGTTTAACCCTGGCTTAGTGGAAGCGTCAGTAAGTATTTTACCATTTTGCCTCTCTCGGCTATATATGCCCTAAAATTACCTCCTCTTATATTAAAATTTACTCGTTCTAAAATTGCAAACTTAAAATGATGTGTGTTATCTGTCTCCTGTACATGTCGGCATAATGCATTACTAGCATCCTTCTTTTTAATTGCATATAAATGTTCATATATACGCCTTCTAAATTTCCGTTCAGTTTTGCCTATGTAATAACAACTACATTTAAAACATTTAGCCAAATACACAATATTCATAGTGTTGCAATTACCTCTAACAAACTTTATTTTAGTCCTATTTATATTGTCCAGGACAATGTTTTCATCTTCATTAATGACTTTACAATACTGGCATCTTCCACATTTCCTAGTTCCTCTATTGCTACTAATATCCCTGTTATAGCCAGTGTTCCTTTCCAACAGAGACTTCAAGTTCATTCCCATTTTATAAACAAAAGTAGGCGCTTCTCGCAGTACCTTCCTTAAATCAGTGTCAATAAAAAATACGTTACAATATTTTTTTTACCATTTCTTTAATATAATTTACCTGTGGAGTATAATATAATATGCATGCCCTGTTATACACTTTATCTTCTTCCTGCACTGTTGTATTGCTACAACAGGATCGACCCAAAACAGGGAAATATTTGTTACCCCACTGCTCTATAACATACGTTTTGACTTCTTGTATTAAAAATTTAGGGTACCTCCTATCTAAAAATAGTTTACTAATGAATTCCATTTCGTCTAGCATTTCATTTTGCTTTGAAGTCATTCATGCTGCCCATATGCATTGCCCCTTGAAAATGCTCTTTTTCATTTTCAAGGGGTGAAAACTAGTGTATTCTAAATAATTGTTTGAGAACGTATTTTTTCTGTAAATGCGGGAAGAGAAGCCATCATTTGTACTGGACACAAAAGTGTCTAAATATGAAATTCCTTCTCTACTATAATTATATGTAAATTTAAGAAATGGACTAGTATTATTCAAATATTTTACAAATTCCTCTAATATCTTTTCATGTCCATCCCATAAAATAAATATGTCATCAAGGAATCTTGTATATAATCTTATATACTTGTAATATTGACTTTTAAATACATTTTCCTTTTCCCAATCTAAAAGAACTAAGTTTGCAAATATGGGGGCACAAGCTGCCCCCATAGCTACTCCTCTGGTCTGCCTATAGTATTCGCCTTCATAATAAATATAATTATGATCCAGTATAATACTCATCAATTCCAATATTACCTTGGTTTGCTCCCAATCTAAGGTAGAATGTTCATGGATACTATTGCTGAAGCTTTGCATGCCCTGTTGCTTAGGAATACAGGGAAATAAATCTATTACGTCAATAGTCACATATATCAACTCCTTTTTCCAGATGTCAGACGTCAGTAATCCCAAAAACATCCAGGAATCCTTTATTAAATGGGGGACTCTTGTATAGATATGTTTCAACCATTTATCTATCACTTGTCCCATAGGGAAAGTTTTCGACCAACTACCCGAGATAATGGGCCTAAAAGGTGGGTCAAGTATATTTTTGTGAACTTTGGGCACTCCAACTATGGTTGCTAATATGAGATAATCCACTTTCATATAATTGTACAAATCTAAATTAATTCTTTCATCCAATAACATGTCTTCCAAGTACATATTAATCCGTCTATATCCCAAATTGATCTGATTAAGTGAGATATTATCATAATTCCCTGAATCAACTAGAATATTGAACATTTTACTAACATATTCATTACTGTCGTACAATACTATGCCTCCCCCCTTATCGGGCTTCATAACCCTAACTGTCCTGTCATTCATTAAATGTTGTAATAATAGGACCTCCTCTTCTTTTAAATTACTATAGTTTTTGACGCCCCTTGTTATGTTATTTAACATATATAAGTCCCTTGTGACTAATTTCTCAAACAATGAGACTTGCGGATGTGGGGGTGGCATAAATGTACTTTTTTTCTTCAAAGCGCTTTTTCCAATCTCTCTAGTTCCTTCCTTAAAATGTATAGCCAAGTTTAATTTTCTAGCGTATTTTTTAATGTCAATTACACTGTTAACTACCTTGAAATTCATATTTGGCACATATTTCAAGCCCTTTGAAAATAGGGAAAAGAATTCCTTTCCACTTGCTAAATCAGTGTAGTTGAATATGTTAAAGCCATTAAATTGGTGCAAAACAGACTTAACCTGCACATCATCTTCTTTATCTGAATGATGCCCATCGCTGACCCTCTTATTTGTACATGTGGCCGTACCCTTCTCTACTATCATCGTTGTCTCCAGTTCTGATTGTTCCAATACCCCTGTCCTGTGCTTCTCCCATTCCCGCTCCATTTCCAATTTCTCTGCCGATACCTGTTCGTATCCTGGTCGCTGCCCCCCTGAAAATCCTGATTTTCATAATTTTTATAAGATTCCCTGTGAACACTATTATTTTTTCTTTTGTTCCTATAATTATATTCCACTTCAATTCCATTTCTTTTTTGTTGATTCACTATATTCCACTCATATACCTTCCCATCCTTATATTCTCGCATATCCCTTTCTATTTTCTTGCTTTTTCTTTGCACTATACTATTAGCGTTCCTATCCACTTCCATAAACTGTTTATGATATAAATTCTCCCATTGATCAAATACTAAATCTTCAGTTACATTCTTGTTCAATGTCTCTGCCATTTCAATATATTTACACAGTTTTTCATCATTCATTTTCACTAATAGTTTCATATAGTCAATACCAAAACGGTTAAACAAATTCTCAAATTCTTGACAATTACAATCGTTTAATTCAATGCCCACAGGTTTCTTAAAAATTCTTAGTCCCTTAGGGACTATATTCAATGTTATACATTTGTTCAAATAGGCATTGTCTATTTTAATACCTCTTATTATACCTATGTATTTACCCAATGCATAAATATTTTCTCTAAGAGTTCCTTGGCTGTGTTCTACAGCCATTTTACCCGTTGTTTCACTGCTCTTGGCATTTTCAAAACATATATCAACTGATAAAAAGTCATCCAATTTATCTCTGAGACCATTGATACAATTGTTGTTACAGTTATCATTTGTAACTAAAGTATTAGCTCTAGGACTAGAACTTTGTTGTACAGTCTTATAACCTCAATAAGGTTAATAGTTCAATAAACCCTACATGGTACCAACGAAATTCCGATTCAGTAAGCCCCACACAAATAAGGTAAACACCATGGCATGCTAATTGCAACATAAGCAACTGAACTGCATGCTAATCAACCAATCCAACATGGTGGAGCTATTCAACAAGCTATAAAGCATCTGTGTAGAGTCTGTGCTGTTTTTTCCTGTAAATTCCAAAACATTTGGAATACAGCCATGGAAAGGAGGCTACACAGACAGAATGTTAGGGGATGCTACTGCTTTAATTAATTTGTATGTGCTACAGGCTCAAGCCAGTGCTGATGATGATGCTAATAGGCCTAGGCAGAGAAGGAGAGGAGTTTTCAGCCCCTGCTTAACTTTCCACAACCTACATGATGTGGAAATTGTACAGTGCTACAGGGTGGACAGGTACACACTACAGGAACTCTGCAACCTCTGCTGTCCTCAACTCAGAGCGATAGCCAACTCAGGGGAACCCATCTCAGTGGAGACAAAGGTATGTGTAGCCCTTAGAATCTTAGCTACAATTACCTTTCAGAGACCAACACGAGACATGCTGAGGGTGTCACAGGCACCAGCATCCAGGATCCCCCACCACTTCTTGAATGCTATACTTCAACATACCAGTGACCACATATATTTTCCCAATAGTTCTGAGAAAAGGGCCAGAAATATACAGGAGTTCTATTGTGTAACACAGTACCCTGACGTACTGGTTGCCATAGACTGCACACATATAGAAATGAAGGCACCACCCGGGGAACAGGGCAGGCTGTACATAAACAGAAAGGGCTACCACTGTATCAACTTCCAAGTTGTGTGTAATGCCAAGAGAATCATCTTTAACATGTGTGCTGGAAACCCTGGCAGTTAACATGACTCACATATCTGGCACACCTCCCAACTGTACCAGATGTTTGCTAGGGAGGATACCCTACAGCTTCATTTACTGGGGGATGCAGGCTATGCACTTGGAGCCCTGGCTGATGATACCCATCAGAAATACACACACACCCATGGAAGAATTCCATAATGAGCCATATGCTCAAACCATATTATATATATATATATATATATATATATATATATATATATATATATATATATATATATTATAGAGTGTTTGTTTGGGCTGCTGAAGTCAGGGTTCCGGTCCCGAGATACATATGGGGGAGCACTGCAGTACAGTCCACAGACATGTATAGAAATATTCACAGTATGTGCCATACTACACAACATAATCCTGTAGAAACAGCTTCAGCAGGACCAGCAAGAGGAAAGAACACACATCCCACCTCGGATGCCAAGGTCACCACAGCCATAGTCAGATAAAGAGTCAGAGGGAGAACTACCAGCTGCTGTGGGTGTAGGCAGACATAGGCGTGCTTAGTATGTCCTTGCGCTGACTAAGAGACTATGCATAGCACACCCACTCACCACCTAGGGGCCTAAAACCTTCCTCCTACTCACATACATATAGTAACATTGATGGCATGGAACTCACACAACCATCACCTCCACATGTATTGGCTGTGTACTGCTTGCATCAGATAGAGTCAGCCCTCAACTAAAACTGTGGCAACTGTTGCATAAGTCCTGAACCTGGACTGCATTGTTTAATAACAAGAATGTGTGGCATATCCTTGTATTTCATTAGTTGGTACAGTAAGCAAGTAAAAGGTGGGAGATTTGTACAGAAATTACCTTAACATGTAACAGCAGAGACTTATTTGACTTATATGTGTCCATTACTAAGTAGTAGGCCTCAGGCTTCAAAGATTCACACAGTCATACCTCTCAAAAGTAGTGATGGCCCCTGCATGCCCTCAGTTTAGCACCATATGTTTGTACTGGAAAATCATTAAAGAGAGAAGTTAGAAAGTAATGGTACACATTGCAGATTCTGACTTCACAACCCTCACAAGATCATTCACTATAAAACTAGGAAATTTTGATGCTATCAACTGTCTGACTAATACTGGCCTTGAAAAGTTAAAGTTACAATTACCAGTTCAACACCACAAATGCAGATATGCTAAGCACTAATTTAGCTATGCACTCTGAGCATCATACACAAAGCTTATGTGTATCTGAATCCAAAAGATTGGAAACAGGGGTATGGCACAGCTATCATCACTTGCACAGGGTGTTGTGTGGGGGTCAGGAAGCCTAGGCTGACACAAAAGGTCAGTCAGTGTGTGTGAGTAAGAAAGAGAAGCAGGCAAACATTTGGAGAAACCAACAAATGGCCAGTGAGACAAAGTAAGTAACTGTTGTGTGTGTATCTGTAGGGATCCTCCAAGTGCAATTGGTGTGTGAGTGCCTGCATGTGCCCTCTACCTTACCAATATCTAATGGCTCACTGGAATGAGTAGGCATAGGTCTACCAGCTGTGTCTGACTGAATTACAGGAGATGGCTATTTGTCAACCTCAATGTCAAATTCAACCTCTGCACCCCCCAACTGTGCTTCTGTTTGGCCACCATCATCATCAGAGTATGCTGATACACTGACCTCAGGTGGCAGAGGGCCCACACTCCCAGTGTTGTGATTACCTGTGATAAAAAGCAACAGACACAGGAAAAAATGAATACATACACTACTCTAGTCCAATATTTGCTAACAAACTAACAGCGCTGCTACTATTACAGACAGTACAGCAATGCACACAACAGGCCTAACATCAACAGCACACATTAAAATATCTGTTTACATTGCTCAGCAGTACTGACATAAAAATGTTTGGCTTACCATCTGCAGATGAGATTCTCCTCTGCAATCCAGATGGCCCTGGAAGACGTTAAGCAAGAGGTAAGGGCAACATCATCACAATTAACAGTAACACAGGGGGTACTAATTTTATCCCTTTATATGTCCATTAACTCTACTTTCAACAAGAAGCTAGTAATTGTAGCAATCTTCAACTCCCCCCCCCCAAAAAAAATATGTGTGACACAGAAGTAACTTATTGATTTTATTTGTTTTACTATTCAACAGTATTCAACTGTTGAGATACCAAAGCCTGTCTGGAAGCTGCTCCTCAGATGTGCTTGCTGTCTCTGAAACTGTTGCTTCGACATCCATGACATGCTGTACTGCACTCTCCTGGGATCTGTCTGGATCTCTGATATTGGCCAGAAATGCTTCATTGGGTGTTACTGGTGGTTTCCCAGCAGGCCTTCCCCTCATAACGATCTGGTCACAACCCACTGCAGTTGCTCTCCTTCATGCTGACATGATCATGTCAGTGGTCCTGTGGTGCACCTGCTCATATGTCCTGCCATGGCCACCCATGCCATATCTCCCCACCATGTTGCCTAAAGGCATCCACTATCTCCTGGTTATCAGCATTGGTGAAGGCAGGTCTCTGAGGCTTGACCCACCTGAGTTGCAGACTCCTAGTTGTCCTAAAAGACAATAGAAGGATAATACGCATAAGTATTACATACAGTAACTACACAATAATTGTTTCCAGATTAAACAGAAAAGGTAGCCAGTCAGTATTACCCCCTGGAGAAATGTACAACAGTCATCAGATCTGAAATATGAACAACAGGCGGGATGCAAATAAAGGAAAGTAACAAGGGAAAGCTATCCTTGTCTGTGCCATAACAGTGACTCACCTTTGCTCCCCCCACAAAAGAACAGTCTATTGTTGTTTGTGCCATAACAGTAACTCACCTTTGTTCCATCCCCCAATAAAACAGGAAAATGGCACATTTTGCTAACAAACCAGCTTTGAAATGCTAAAAGTGCTCAAAGGAACTGTCAGTGCTCCTCTGTACAGATATATTCTGAAGAAATAGCGTATGCACAGTCTTCCCAACATAAACAAGTCTCCTCACCATCAGTTTGCCTAGCTACACGGTTGCCTTTTTATATGCTGTAGATTCAGCGTTGTTGGTACTGTGAAGATGCAAATGAGGTGTGAATTCATTAGAATTGCTGAATCCTAAATACCTGGATCTGTGTAGGAGATATAAACATAGTACAGGCACTTCCTCAGTGTTTGCTTTTAATGGATTACAATTGTGAATGATTAGTGGTTGAGAGAAGGAAAACACAACAACGCTGCAGGCTGCCTTACTTCAAATGGGTGTGTCAGGTTAGATCTAAAAGTGTTAGATGTAAGACTGGAAAATGTAAGTAAGCAGCACACAATTCACAGGTTGTGTTCCTTAATATCCAGCCTGCCCTTCCTTTTTTGGCAACTGCATATGATATTATTTCCACTTAATATCCTCACACACTTTAATGCCAATGACATAGAATATCTTATTCACTGCATGTCTCAGATTACTGGTAAGATAAATAGAGAATGGCCAACAAACACAGAAATCTAAGACAGAGCTGTATGTTTGCAAGCAATAATCATGACAGGTTGTGTGATCACTAGGTGCACTACATCCAAAAATAATAAATGTACAAATAACACTTGTATGGTCTGATATCACTGTAGATGGTATTGCAGTTGGTTGTGTGCAGACTGAGTTTCAAATCCAGATATATGTAGGCATATCTGATGTGAGCCATCATTTTTGTGTGTATGTGTGTGTGTGTGTGTGTGTGTGTGTGTGTGTGTGTGTGTGTGTGTGTGTGTGTGTGTGTGTCTGTGATACATTGATTTTCCACATTTCAACTACTTGCCCCTTTTTTCTTTTTCTCCTGTTCTGTCTTTGTCTAATTTTATTTTGGGGCCAGTATTCCCATGATGCAGCATGTAACTCAATCTCAGGAATGGAGAAAATGTATGCTGGGTTTGGCTGTGCTTATCTCATTTGCGCAAGGTGTGGCAGTGTGCAAACTAGACAGCTGGACCCCCACAGGTAGCAGACTGGACCCAGACAGCCAATAATAGAAACTGGATACATTCAATTAATGCTGTTGGGCATTGTGCATACCTACTAAGCGGCATTGCACAGTGGTTAACAGTGAGACCATAAGATTGATTAGTAAAATAGGGAATGTTATGTAACTAGTCATGTGGCAACAGGTTTAAGTGTAGAGCTAGAGTACATATGGTCCAAAGTTATAGTACAGGGTGTGCAACCTTTTATTCACTGTTGTGAAATTGCAGTTTATAGCAATGAACTGAAAGATAGACAAGTGTTATTTCAACCTTCTTGTGCCAGCAAGTATAAGTGTAGGACTGCCATACACATGGTCCTGCATTTGAATACAGGATATTCCATGCACTTTTACTGTTGTTCCCCTTCCCATTATAGTCACTCTCACTTATAACACTTGACATAGTGGAGTTGATATTAATTATTTGTGTGATGGCTGAGACACTAGTATTGTGTCAGTTATTTATTTATCTATTTATTATCACATTTATTATCAGATGTATGGCTTGCCATACTAGGTACTATATTCCTGTAAGTCTAATTCTGCTGTCTAGACTGGCATGGCTTTCACATTTGCCTAAAACACATATATAATTTCCTGTATACCCAATAATCTTGAGATTTTAACTGCAATTATGTAATACCTCACTGATGTTGTCTACTTACCAACACACAAACATGTTGCTAAGGGGTGTGCACTCCCGAGCAATGTGTTTATATGATGTTAAGTGGAGTGTAGCAGTTTCAAACAGTGTGTGCACTCCAGTAAATGTGATAACTAGAATTGTTGGGAAAGCATTAGTATCCATTGCTCTTGATCAGTGGTAGACATTTGTTAGGAAGTTGCCAGGTTTGGGGCACAGAGGTGGGGTGTCCAAGAGTCCAGGATATTCATTGGACTCCTAGTTAAGAGTCACAGCCAAAGGCTTCTGCAGGGGGACTATTCTGACTCCCAGTACAAGTCTGAGGCTTGGGATAGTTTAAGCTTGTATCAGCCACCACAATCCCCCCACACTAGAGAGCAATGTAGGCATCATTTCAATGACCTATGGAGGAGGAAGGGTGACAACCTCAAAAAAAATCATCTTATACATAGCTCTCCATTTCACAGACACGGCTTTTTGACATACTTGATTTGGTTCTGTTGGCTAGACAACATGATTGTGTTGTGGTAACCCCTCTGGAGGTGACAGTCCAAATTTAGTTAATATTTTGCACATATTTTCAGTTTACACTGTTAAAGAAATTGATAGCCATGTTTTTTTCCTGCCCCCTTTCTGCACATTTCTGTCTTGCTTTCCCTTTATTCTTTCTCCTGCTTGCTACCCATTTCACCACTTTCCTAGCTATGCTATTTTAGGACCTTTATTTTGGTAAAAATAGAATCACACACAACACACATAAGTTGCTGGAAAATCAACAAATTCCTTCACTTTTTGGGCTACATGTTTGGGCATAGGTGCATATCATGCACCAATGGTGAGAGGTGGCAAACAGGTGTGGTTACCCCCCATGAAATGCCACTTAACATTTCTGTGCTATGCCATCACACAGCAACACATCTCATATAAACAATCCATGTCATTGCATTATCAGTATGTAATGAAAAGTAATTTAAAGTATTACATACACCTATATTCAAACCCAGTACCATCTGGGCCAAAAAAAGGAATGCATCAATGCATTAACATGTGCTGCCACAGAGTCAGTTAAGCAGCAGGTGTATTTCACAGACTCAGTACTAACTCTTCAACTTTAGCAATATGGCTTACGTTTGTGCACTGTGTAGCTGCGCACAAACGTGTATCTCACGTGTGTATGCACTTTGCTAACCATCGCACAAACCTATTGCTCACCATGCTATGGGAATGTACATATTATGATCTATTGCTGCTGTTTACTGTCCATTTCCTGTGCATGGCATGAAATTGCATATAGAAAAATTACAAACTGAAGGCCCTATCTAACAATATGTCATATATTTACAATACAGCCATATGTTGGCACCCCCAAGCACTGCAATCCTGGTGTCTCAGTATTTTATCCACACATGCATCAACCATACTAGAAAATGTAATATCAAATGTTGTGTGCTATGCAATGCACATCAATCTGGTAAAATACAGAACTACAACAATTTATCCATGCACCTAAAAAGCCTTATCTGCAAGGCTAGGGAAGAAATCAACATGGACCATATCCACAGGGGATATAGGTGACCTTCAACACACTTGACCCTATGCATTTTGTTTTTGTCAAGGGTAGATCTTGCTTATTGAACCTTGTGGACTTCTTGGATACTGACTCCAAAGACCTATATGAGGAATAACTTTACATGCCACTTATGCTGAGGTATCCATTGCCTTTGACACTATCCTCCATTCATATCTCATAGTGAAGATCTCCCATTTGGGAATTAAGTCATGTAGTAGTAGCAGGATAAGCAACTGGCTGACCAACAACAAACACACTCTCAATGTTGGGGACTGCACCTCCACCAGTAGTCACTTGCCATTAGAATACGAAAGGATCTGTGCTTGGCCCTCAACTGTTTGCAAACTACTTTCCTAAAGCATAGGCAACAGTAGACAGCCTATGGATTACCAAGATTGCAGATGACTGGTAATTGAACGCACAAACATAGGGTCCCCCTATGATGGTAACATATTACAGAAGGGGCTGACACACACAAATGATTGGTGCCAAACTCATTGACTGAACCTTAAAGCATACAATGCCTCATAGTTTCCTTTGGCAATGAAGTGCCCCTGCTAATTATGATATACATAGCACTCCTCTAAGCTCAAACACAGTGTTGTGAGACCTGGGAACACATGTTAATAGCAATCGACACTTTGATCATTATATGTCCATAGTGGTGACATACATATTCTGCATTGTGCACATTGTACATATGGACCACACATCCAAGACCAGGGTGGTCATACCTCTGCTTTACTCTACCCTTATCAGACCATTGAGTGCAATGTGCCCATCTTTCTGTACCTTAGTAGAAACCTGCAGCAAATAGAGAAAACACAAATTTGTGACTGAGAGACTCCAGGGCCTCCAAACATGACATACATAGGCAGACTGAATGACCTGTTGACCTGTCACTGTACTCAGTATCATGCAGGCTGCTGAGATGTGTCCTATCCCTCTCCTACAGAGAAGTCTTAGACAATGCCCTTCTGGAAATGTTGGACATCTGCAAATCAAATGTGATAAGATTAACTTGTTCCAGGTTCTCAACCTAGCCTGTGACATAAACAGAACATGCTGGGGAGACAGCTATATCCCCCAATGATTCACACTCCTCTGTAATAGGCTCCAACTGCTTGTGAAGTAGTGCTCCTCAATGACTCTGTTCAAGCCCGATCTTGACTACTGGTTAAATGATTCTAAAGTCACCACTGGGGTAGCACCTATGTCCCTCATGGACAGGACCAGTTGGTGCTACTCATAAAATCTCTGTGCTAAAAAAGACCATCCATTTATGCTCAATAAGGGTACTTGTGGTTTTACACAGCTAGTCTTCTAAAACCCCTAAGGCCATTAGGCTAGTAGCCTGCTATGAACCTATGAAGCTATGAGCCTATGCAGGCCTCCCAAAATTTGTCTCCCACATGGCCTGCTGATCTCATCCACTATAAGTTCACCTACACTATTTATAAAAATCAGACTTGTACCATGGCACTTGCATAAAGTACTGTGTTCTGTAGTCTTTGTACATAGATTGGTAGGGGCTCTGTTCTCATTGGAGTCAACTGGCCATGTGTGTGTGTGTGTGTGTGTGTGTGTGTGTGTGTGTGTGTGTGTGTGTGTGTGTGTGTGTCTAGAGATAAAAACAAAAGTGTGTATCCCACAGTTGCTGCTGCAATACTATAGACTGACAGTATTTTGATTCTTACAGATACCTACACACACATTTCATGCAGCCCACACAACATCTTGTCTCCCACATGGCCTGCTGATGTCATCTACTATAAGTTCATTTGCACTCTTGCAAAAGCCAAACTTGTGCGCAAAAGTCAGACTTGTGCTGTGTTGCTTGTGTAAAGTGTTGTGTTCTGTAGTCTGTGTAGATAGGTAGGGGTCTTATTCTCACTGCAGTCAAGTGTGTGTGTGTGTGTGTGTGTGTGTGTGTGTGTGTGTGTGTGTGTGTGTGCGTGTGTGTGTGAGAGAGAGAGCTCTTGCTTCACTTTACAGGAAGCATTTTACACCAGCATGTGGGACACTAATTCCTCTGAACAGATATTGCTGATGTCATCAGCTATAAAGTGTTGTCTGACACACTCCAAGTCAGACTTGTGCCATGGTGCTTGTGTACAGTGCTAAGTTCTGTAGCCTGTGTACTTAGGTAGGTAGGAGTTCTATTTTCACTGCAGCCAACTGTTTGTGTGAGCTCTTGCTTAACATTACAGAGAGCATTTTACACCATGTGGGATATTGTTATATTCTTGTCAACAGACACTGCTGATGTTATCAGTTATAAAGTGTTGTCTGACACACTTCAGGTTAGACTTGTGCTGTGGTACTTGTGCTTGCGTAAAGTGCTGACTTCTGTAGTCTATGTACTTAGATATGTAGGGTTCTAGTCTCACTGCAATCGAGTGTGTGTTTTGTGTGTGTGTGTGTGTGTGTGTGTGTGTGTGTGTGTGTGTGTGTGTGTGTGTGTGTGTGTGTGTCTGTGTGTGAGCTCTTGCTTGACTTTACTAACATTTTACACTAGCATGTGGGACACTGTTATATTCTCCTCAACAGACACTGCTGATATCATCAGCTATAAAGTGCTGTCTGACACACTCCAAATCAGACTTGTGCCATGGTGCTTGCATAAAGTACAGAGTTTTATAGTCTGTGTACTTAGACAGGGGTTATATTCTCAACTGTGTGTGAATGCATGTGTGAGTTCTTGCTTGACATTATAGAGAGCATTTTACACCAGCATTTGGGACACTGCTATATCAGCTGCAACAGACACTGCTGATGTCATCGGCTATAACCAGACTTGTACTGTGGCACTTGTGTAAAGTTCTGAGTTCAGTAGTCTGTGTACTTAGATAGGTAGTGGTTCTAATCGCACTGAAGATGTGTGTGTGTGTGTGTGTGTGTGTGTGTGTGTGTGTGTGTGTGTGTGTGTGTGTGTGTGTGTGTGTGTGTGTGTGTGTGTGAGCATGAGCTCTTGTTTGACATTACAGAGAGCATTTTACACCAGCATGCTGGACACTGTTATATTCTTCTCAACAGACACTGATGATGTCATCAGCTATAAAGTAATTTCTGGCACACTCCAAGTCAGACTTGTCCCATGGTTCTTGTGTAACATACTGAGTTCTGTATAACCTGTATAGTTAGAGAGGTAGGGGTTCTATTCTCTCACTGCAGTCAACTGGGTGTGTGTATGTGTGAGCTCTTGCTTGACAATACAGTGAGCATTTTACACTAGCATGTGGGACACCATATTCTCCTCAACAGACACTGCTGATGTCATAAACTATATTAGATTTTTGGATATGCAGTACTCCCACCAGGGCAGGGTCAGACAGTGGCCTGGAGGCCAGGCAGACATCACCTCATCCTATACCAGACAGAGTACAGTGGCATTGCTTTAACACTACCCACATACATCATGGCATAGTTTGTATGCCCTATGTTATCTTGCTGAGAAAGCCCTGTGGTCTCTCCAGCTGCTGCATTTGTCTGGTGGGCATATGCAAAAGAGGGCACTGTACTTACTGTTCTGATGAGGTTTGACTACAGTGCTGTCATACAATCCTAAGATCTGAATATGATGGCATGACAAATGATGCACACAACACAGGCTTTCAATACCATTGTGGACACTTGGTGGTTGAAGTTGAGAGTGCTCTCTACATACATACAAATATTTAAAGCATGGGCATTAATACCCCTCTAGCTTGCCAATATACCAAAACACTTGTTCCCATAATAAGTGTCCAGGATGTTTTTAAAAATATCTAAACTAGTACTTGCTTTAATGTCATTTGATAGTCTTTTCCATGCATCAGTTGCTCTGTCAGAGAACCAATTAGTACACTTTTGATTCCTACATGTGTTCCCAGTGCTATCATCACTAGGTGTCAGCAAAGCAGGAATTTTGTCAATGCTGTGATTAATATGGAATTCAACTTTTCAGACAGAGAACATGAAAAAAGACACATCTCTGCATTTAGTTGCAGATCGTGTGCCTTTGTCCCCATTCATTTGTTTGTGTTAGCTCCTCCTGTACTATATTATCATCATTGGTGGACTCAGTGATTGCACAGCAATATGCAAAAATCAGCAAACTTGGTAAGCCAAAGGCCATATACTTTAGCCTGAACTGTCAAGAAAATAAGAGTCCAAACAGTGAAGGGACAGGCAGAGATACCTGAGGTTTGCCAGTGGTGACACCTCTAATGGTACAGGTTGATTCACCAAGTTTTGCAGCATGTGTTTTGTCAGTGAGCCACCTGGTTACCTATCTACTGATGTAAGGGGTAATCCACAGCTGGGAGGGTTTCTCAATGACACCTGCATGGGGGATTGTGTCAAACCCTAGGCGAGATCATGACAGGCAGTATGTACTGTCTTACCATCATTCAGGCCTATCACACAGTAGCAATGGCCTGTAACAACATCACAGATCACCTATGGTGTGACTCAGTGCATGCACTTTCCTAGTACAGTTGAATGCACACTTCAACACACCCTCCACATGGTCTATATTCCCATACATGGGTGTACATCAACTTACATCCATCTGAGTAGAGGGGATAACACCTGATGCATACATGTATAAAGACAACCTGACTCTCCTCAACTGTGAGGTAAACTAACATGTGATCATGGACCTCTTCTACATGTATACTAGTCATATTGATCATGGACCTCTTCTACATGTACGCTAGTCATATTCTAACTGTGTGCAACAGACCTGTGTGAGTTGTTATGCTAAGTCATGTCTGTTACTTCTGATAGATGTCCTCAGAGAGGTCATCGAGGGCATGCATGATGACAACAGCATCATCTTGTGTAACTTGACCAAGTCAAGTATTTGACAGAAATCTACAATGAGGTATTCACTCAGCACTGTCATATGTGGTCATAAACAGCTATATCACCAAATCGGTAGACCAATGTATCACATATGTGGCATCTAACTATGTTGACATGTGTGATGTGACCTATATCTCAGGTCCAGTGATCAGGTCCATACATCAGGGCTGTCTGCTAGGCCTTTTCCTGTCCATTAGTTAAGTGATAGATATCACAGATGTCCACACAGCTGCCTGAAGGAGTACAGAATGTGGACAATCATTGACTCCAACTGTGATATTAGTATAACACAGACAGTAGCAACACATACCAAACACTGCTGCCACAGGCATGACAACACCTGCATTGACAAGACACATGGGAGGATTTGTTAATTCAGGAAACAAACACACCACCCAAGAATAATGTGGACATCATACCCTATAATCAAACCAGTAGGTATGTGGCTCTTGTGCTGGGGTAGATGGCAAGTGGTACATCCACCAGAATGTGGTCACAGTGCTGACTACTCCCTTCAATGTAACACAAGTACTGGGTATGTGAAGGACATCCACACCAGAGGCCATAATACCTTCATGGTTCTTTGCCTTCATCACACCAATAACTTTGTATAATGTACTCTTCATGTAGCTCCCTCCCAACACATATTCCAGTGATGTATAATGGAACTATACCACCTTTGTCACAGTGAGTGTCACACAGCTTATTGGCAATACCTAGGTATTCTTTCGGTTGAATATACAAGACTGTATGATGGTGCAAAACACCAATCAAGTTGTTATACCAGATACATGTGTACTACTTGTTCTTAGGCAAACACTACAAAGGTGTTTGACAACATTAATGGCATGTACATCATTCATGACAGTGTGGATTGTGCCATATATAAATATATATGCCATGGAGAAAAGGCAACTAGCCATTATTGTCCAAACTGTCTTATACAAGTATAGTAGTATCTCTCCCAACACATCCAGCAGATGTTATAGCACCAGAACAGTGTGTGTGGTTACCCTCATAGAGTGTGGATGTATCATAATAGTTGTTCAAGTGTGTGTGTGTGTGTGTGTGTGTGTGTGTGTGTGTGTGTGTGTGTGTGTGTGTGTGTAAATCACATATGTTATGTCAGATTACCAGTGGCATTATTCTGATATTGACCATGATTGTGACTGGTTCTTGTAATGTTTTCCATGAGGCTTTACATTTGCCCACCTTGCTGGAGACCTCTGCTGAGAGTACACTCATATTCAGGCATATCAGTTTGCACAGCTTCAAAATATGCACCTCACTTGAGTTGTATGTCAGATCCCTGATAGATGTCCTCTGCATTATTCATGTAAGGATGCTTATCTCACGCATACATCCTCCCCATTGTTATATCACCTTGTGTGACAGTCATATAAAGCACATTTTCACTGTACAGTCCCTACTGTACCATACAGATATGTGACTGGTGTTGCTGCTACAACCATCTTCCATTGACATGTCCTATTCTGCTGTACATTGGGCAGTTTCACCTGTACTCTTTACCTGTGTTCATTCCTATAATTTATGTGTGTGTCCATATTCAATGCACACACTTCCCCTGAGTGATCATTTTACATGGCAGTCCCATGTCTTGTTACAAATCATTAACACAGCTTCAGTACAGATTACCAGGAATGGGATATCACAATACTCTGCACTGTAGGTACACATCCTGTACTTTGTTTGGACCATATACTTCACATTCATGCCTCTAAACTGTCCAGATATTCCTAGGATGTCCAGATATTCTCCTTATCAAATTTGTGGCTTTCTGCCATATTACTGGGATGATCTGTGGACTAGTGTGACTCAATATTGCATACATTTGAGTGCATACCTCTTAACTGTCTTAATTTGTGCAGAATGCAGTTTTTGTCTCATATTTGTGATCCTTTCTTCATGCCATTTTGGTTTTCTGGCAAACCATTGTCATGTCATTGTGGAGTGAAGTCAGAAACTGATGACATACATTTGAGTTTCAAACTTCTTGCTCTTCAGAAAGTTCATGCTACTTTGCAACCTATTATTCTATCAACTCGACGTTTGGAAGAGCAATATTAAAAATCTATCGTTTAGGCCTTTGTCCTCCATTATTCATGGCTTTCTCCAGATTTCTTGCTCAAAGAGGTTGAGATATATGTTTGGGTTTCATTCTACCACATTTCTATGTGACATCTATGGCAAATATGTCCCTGTTTCTGGTTAAATGTCCTCACGTTATTTTGGCCTTTGTGCAGATGTGTTGCACTAACAGATTGAAAGCTATCTGTGAAGCCCTGGTGATCATTGTGGCATTCAGCGCAAAGCCACGGACCGTAGGTGCTCTGCTTTAAACAGAATTGTATCCCCATTTGCTTACACAGTTTCCTGGCCAGCAACACTGTTGCCAGCCATGAAACCTAGCTAAGATGTGCCTGCAGCATTAATATGCATTGTGCACTGCCGCCTGCCGTGCACTACCACTCAAACATGTAAACTCCATGTAGGCTTCATGCGGAGCCTACAGAGTTTATTGAATCTCAGGAATAGTGAAACATTTAAAATGTGTTAGTAACTAGCTACACTACAAATCAAATATATATAAAATGTGGACAGAATATACTTTCTGTTTCATGCTACCATGTCTAATCTTTATATGTAACTGATTGGCAGTTCTTGCACAGGGTTAATGCTGTGAGCTGTAGTTTCTGTGATAGAGGGCTTGATTTCCTCATTTGTCTGTTATGTGACATTGAGCAGGTCACTTAACCTGGCATTGTTCCTTAGTTGCCCCTGAAAAGAAATTGTGCGTGCCCAGTGGGCCTACCTGGTTAACAAATGGGTATGATTATTCTTATCAACTAGTATGAGCATTTCTTTATATTGAAATTGTTAAGAAATGTATGTAAATTTCTGTTAAAATTTATGTAACTGTTCTTAAATGTCAAACTACTCTGTAACTCTATTCATAGCTGTCAATTATCTCTACTATTCTAAATGCCTAATGGATGAGGTTAGGGCTGAAAATGATTCTTGGACGAGTTCACTCACCCGATTAACAAAGATTAAATAAATAAATAAATACATAAATTTACTCATTCATTTATTCATTCATTCATTGACTAGAGCTTGGAGGGGCATACTCAGAATTAGCAGCCTGCCAGAAAGCCAACAATTCTGGGAAGCTTGTTTATTTTATTTAACAAGTGTTTAAATCACTAACTGGTAGTGGTATGCCACATAGAATCAGCAAACTAGGTGGCAGACTGCAGAACACACCTTTCCAGCTAGTCTGCAACATGTGCTGATGTAGAGCTTCTAAATGGTTAGTGATGAAAGCAGGCACTAAGCAAGTTGTGTGCATTGGTAGGTGTAAAGTAAGAGTTACAGAGACTTCTGCAGGTGGTATTTCACAGAGAGATGCAGTGCTGAATTCAAGCAGCTAGCTCTGCAAAATAAGTTACTGAACCCAGCTCAGCTGCAAGTGCTATGACAAGGAATAATTTCAATCCTGTGGAAGCAGTGACATTATTCCTGTGATAAACAGCGACAGCCTCCGTTTCCACTCACACTGCCAGAGCTCCACATGATAGGGACACTAGCTCAGTGCATTCAGGTTGTGAGCCTGACAATAATTAGCATGTGCAATGTCATCGGACAGAAGATTACACAAATCCTGCATGCAGACAAGGATAACAACGCACAACCTCTGCTATCTAAATAAACCAGCTATGCTAGTACAAATGCAACAGTAAGAATTCAGATCATCTCTCACAGTTGGGTCCTGTTCCATCACCAAAATATAATGTACTTGTGGGCTCTCATGTTAATCAGAATACATTAAAAAAGTCAAACAAAGACATGGGATCACCCATTACTAATAGTTCAAAAGACAGATGCTACAAAACCAGATAGAGTGGTCCATGAAAAGAAGACAAAAGAAGCATTGTTCTTTGAAATCATCACACCCAGTGACTACAGTGTCTTGCATATGGAGAGACACAAAGTCATAAAATATCAGGATCTCCAGGCAGAAATGAGAGCAATGTGGAGGAAAGATACCCAGACAGTTCCAATAGTAGTAGGAGCAACGGGTCTTGTAAAAAAGAATCTACAGTCGTATTTAGATATGTTACCAATACATGTAACCCCATACAAATTGCAGGAGTCATTACTGGGCACATTGCGGGTGCTGCGAAGAGCACTTTTAGCGGACATCAAAGACTGAAACAATACTAATTTCATGGACTTTAATCGTACTTTGACTTAGGAATGAAGTCTATTCCTGCCATGGTATTAGAAACCCATAAGACATGGAGGAATTTAAAAAAGATAAATGGTTGTTTATGTCCACATAAGGGAGGGCTAAGCACTGGGCTGAATGTGATTTAAAGAACTGTATGCTTTCCCACCCAAAGAAGTTCTTGTTTTCATTGCCTTGGAGAAGTCAGGTGTTGTCAGTCCTGAGTAGAGAAGACAAAAGACCAGAAGGAAAGGGACAGACATATCTAGAATGGTCCACAAAAAGCTAGCCAGCACACAAGCAGGAGCCAGACTGCAGTCAGATTCATAAGGTATCTTGATTCCACCGGGTCTGTATGAGTTTGCCAAAAAATATCTTCAGTGAACACTTCTTCATCGACACCTAATCTTTGAAAATCCCTTCTGCAATTTGTGGAATTTTCCCAGGGCAGTGAAGTAGTTGACCAACTACATAACTTTGCCCTTTTCTCCACTGTAGTACAATCTCAGAGTTAGTATATATAGTTGGGGGTGGGCAAAGCTTTCCACTTAGGTGGGTTTGCTTTAGTGTGGTGTGGGCTCTTTTGTGTTGTGGGGCAATTGTTTCATTGCTCTGGGAAAATTCCACAAATGGTGGAAGTGATTTTCATTGAGTAGGTGTCAATGAAAAGGTGTTCGCTGAAACTATCTTTCAGCAAACTAATGTAGACCCATTTCCACCACCTGGGGTAAGGACATCTTCAAGTGATACTAAGACTTACTCCTAACAGCGGTCTCTCATTTTTATTTCCTTTTCTTTTTTAACTGTTTTTTTACTGTAGTATTGTTATGAAAGGAGTCTCAGGCGTGTTTTAGTGACTTGCCATGTTTCACTTTGCCCCGATAGCTCATAATGTATCTAGCTATAGCAACAAGCAAGGTACGTCTGTGCATGGGTGTCCCCTTTTCTTTTCATTTATAGGAATTCCTTACCCACACCTGTCAAGCTGCGAGGAGTCATTACTGGTGACACATGTAATCCAAAGGGAGGAGTAAAGGTGGAATTTCTACTTCCTAGGATGTTTTGTCAATGGAAGTAAGCTGGATCAGTGTATAGCCAATTCAGCAGGAGATTTCATCTTTAGTTTTCTTCTTTACGTAAATATTCAGCAGTATTCATGCTGCTCTTCCTGTTCTTTGCTCTCCTGTATTAAAACAATTATTTGTAAGTATTCGTTTTATCGGACAGGTTGTGATGCTGCACCAATCAGCAGGTGGTAGTGCTAGGTTTGTGCTGTGCATGCACTAGAGACTGTCAAATATGTGAGATGCCATGAAACTAATTCTACATAGATACACGGTGAGTCATTTTTTTGGTGATGGGTGTTCTGAAAACCCACTAACATTTCCTTGCTTTTTCAAAGCTGCTTCTGTACCAGAAAGATGTTTAATTTTGAATTTCTTGTATTCCCTGCAACTGTGTTCAGCAGAATTTCCCATTCCATTTCCTGCTATTTAAAGAAAATATTGACATAACTACAACTCTACAGTGAAAAATGTAGTTTGAAACAGACTATTTTGTCCAGGGACATCTTCAGGTGGGGTTAGATAGAGTAGTTGGAAGCAAGAAAGATAAGGGTAGGATAGGGTTAAATAAGTAGGAGGGAGGTTTTGGAGGAAATGAGGTAAGGTTAGGGAGGGACTTGAGGGGTTTTAGGCAAGTGTGTCTGGAGTAGAAGTCACATTTTTGGTGTGAACTTGCTAAAGCAAGTTCATGTCTGAGACAACCTAGGTACTGGTATTGTAGGAGAACAGGTAGGCCTTGGGTTAAGGGTGGTGATGGTTAGTGGTAGGTTTGTGTTTTTTTTCTCTCTCTTCCTTATTGTTGATTTGTTTTGAAATGGAAGTAGAGAGGTTGTGATGGGTGGTAGGAGTGGGGTGCATGCCAGTCAGTTGTTCGGTTCGCCTGTCGTGGAGTGCTTTAGGACTGGTGGGGGCTTTGCTGTCATATCAGTTTGTGGCTGTTCTTTTGTCCCCAACAGCTGTGGGTTGTCAAGTGGCATGGTGCGACACACTTCTGGAGCAATAGATTAAAAAAAAGTTGGTCTCGGGTCATTCTCTGCTGAGAGGGTGGTTTGGTTACAGCTTATTGTTAAGGACGTGGGCTGAGTGGTTTTGCTTGAGTGGGCAGTGTGTGACTTACTTTAGTATCATTCAGTCGAGTGGTCAGGGCATGCACACATTGGAACCTCCAGATTCCTGGATGTATGATCGTTTTCTCATGGTGCCGCAGCTGTTCTCCTCTGTCCCTTCAGCTGGAGCTGCATGAGATTTTTCACGAGCTTCATGCAAGGCACAGTACTACTGTCACCGTGCATGTGTGGTGCTTTCTCAAGACGCTATTGAATGCTTTTAGTCTAAACAACATGTAGGGGGAGGCTATATTGTGGAAGGGATATTTTAAATATGTTGCCTAACTGCAATTTTCCAGCCACACAACAGTAAGTTAGGTTGGTCAATTTATGCCTTCTGTTCATACTCATCTATTAGTTCTTATTTGTTCCATTTCAGCAGAGCATGGTGCTTATTTGTTATTTTTAAGTCAAGGTCCTTGCATGTTATCTTGGTGATATCCTTAGTGGTCGCTGAGTAGGATGTTTGGCCACATTTTATGTGGCATTCAATTGCATACCCATTGATCAGAAGTTCAGTACCCAATGGTGGTTTGTTGTTATCTTTATGGACATTAGCTGATGTTGATTTCAGTCATGCCTGATGTCAGCAGTGCTGTGTTCATTCCGTGCAATTGCTGTTTGGTTTCGGGGAATCACGGAGGATGTAGGAATAAAGGATAGAAGGGGTACTGGAGCTATGGAAGGGGTAATCTCCGTGTCTTGATTTGTGGAGGATTGAATACTTGTGGAAGGATAAAGGATGGCATGGGGGTTAATAACTGGAATAGAAGTTGAAGGTGCCGGCTCTAGTCAGTGGGACTGAGAGCAATGTAGAGTATAACTGTATTGCATTCTGAGGAGAAGGTAGGTTTTACGGGCTATGGGGGCATGCCTATCATTGGTTGGTCTGGGCACGCATGGTGTGACACTAATTGTGAAGTTGCTGGGTGCTGCAAGCAAGGGACTGTTCATCGATTGGAGTAAAGGCTTCCAGAGCTCATGGGTTTATAGTACGATTAAACTTTAGGAAGTACTATCTGTCAGCCATTGATGTTATCTAGTATTTTCCCTTATGGTGGACGTCAGGAAACTAGGATTGATTCAATCTTTCAGTCTTGTACAACTGAAGCAGACAATTGTTTGGACACTGACAGGTTTAAATGGTGTTATGGGAAATGGGGAAAGACAGTCAAGTGAGGGGATAATGGTATGGCTGGTGGGGGACCTGAGTCATTAACCTGCATTGTTCATAGGTTCATAGGTTGGTACTAGGCTATCAGCCCTAGGGCCTATACAAGCCTAGCCATAACAATTCCCTGGCTATTTCTTCCCACACTATTTACTTCCCTGGACCCCTGTCTAGCAGGGCTTCATTTGTCCATTATCCATCTCTGATGATATTGGAGGGGTATGCTACAACAGCATAGCGTTATTAGCTATTCAGGTCAGTATGACCTGTGTTTACTGATGGCAGAATAGACTGTCACTCTTTGACAGAGAAACATAAGGAATTCACAAATGAGATGAATGTATCCTGCAAGCACTGTAATGCTAAGTTGTTTGCCTGCAGCATCTTCTGTATTAGTAATCATGCTTGTTTTCCTTGGTGCGGATTTATTCAGATGGCTTTACTGCTGTAAAGACTGGCATATTGACTTAGCATATGTTATCAGGTTAATATTTCTGGTGCTCTCATAAATATTTTCTGTTTAAACCATGCTGCAACTGGCTGGATAGTATGGTATGACATTAGTGATTTTTTTATATTTAATGTGCTTCATCCAAATCTGCCAGCGAAGTAAATGCAATTTACTTCTTCATCTCAATAAGGGGTGTTCATCAACAATCTGGGTATAAATTCTGGTGGGCATGGGGGGAGGCTATAGGTAGGTGAAAGTATCTTAAGCCCTTAAATGGTGATGTTTAACAGTGTACTCAGTTCTTCAGGGATAGGGTGCAGAAGTGTGTGTGTGTGTGTGTGTGTGTGTGTGTGTGTGTGTGTGTGTGTGTGTGTGTGTGTGTGTGTGTGTGTGTGTGTGTGTATTAAGCAGGAATACTTTGACTGATGTTTGTTCATGTGAAATCATGTGTGTGTGTGTGTGTGTGTGTGTGTGTGTGTGTGTGTGTGTGTGTGTGTATTAAGCAGGAATACTTTGGCTGATGTTTGTTCATGTGAAATCATTTTAATGTCACTTTGGGCTTTAGGGTCTATATCATATGTTCGAAGTTTTATAACTTCTGAACATTAAAATATCGAATTTAAATGTTCAAAGTTATAAAACTTCGAACATATGTTAAAAAAAATAACAGCTGTAGGGAGGGGGGCAAGCCCCCTGCACTCCCCAACACCCCCCCACTCTTTAAATATACCAACTCCAAGATTGCACTACAGTGCATTAAGGGAAATCCCCTTTCCTACACTAGTCAGGTAAGTTCCGTTTGTTTGTTTTTTTGTTTTTTTTATTATATGTTCGATGTTTGAAACTTCGAACATTTAAATTCGATTATTTAACGTTCGAAGTTTTCAAACATATACTATAGACCTGGGCTTTATTATTACTATTAAGTTTAGAGAAAAATGACTGACTCTTTTGTGATGATAAAGTTTAAAAGCCATTAGCATAATTTTACAGGACTAATCTGCATTTGTGTAAGCAAATTTGGAATCCTGTGCTGTCGCTATTTTGGCATGATCAGAGGTGGTACATACTAGGTTCATTTAGTGGCAGCAATAGTGCAATACAGATATTGGTGGTTTATAATGACAGCAATTTGAGTGATGTTATGGTTTGAAGTTGGCTACAGCGTCCTCAGATCGGTCAGTTAGCCTAATGCAAGTGGTAAGGGGAGGGCATATATCAGGGATTGGCATACTGATTGAGGTGCCTTCCTTAACAAATATAATGTGCAGAGTTTCGGTCACAATAATAAATAGTTTAGGATTAATATGGTCATGAAGGTGGTTGGTGTAATATGCACCACTTTGATGGTATTACACTTGTGCTACAGTGTTCTGTAATCATTATCATTGCGTGGCAGCTCTCTGAGTCATATTCTTAGCAAGTGATCAGATTATAGCTGCCAAGTGGGGAGGAAGTGAGTATTAAGATAAAATTAATTAATTAATTAATTAATTTTTAAAAAAAAATTACATGGGTGCATTTTGTAGGGGAGGCCCATAGTTTCATTGGTAGAGGTTTTGAGAGTATGTGAAGTGATTTTATATTACTTGTTCCTATGTTTTTATACTGCGGACACTTGGGAGGCAGGTTGTCTTCAAATGTTTGTATTTCACATGATTTATATTTTCTTTTTCTTTGCAGATGGTGGTTTTCTGCTGGGTGTTTTTGATGTTGGTGTGCTAAGTAAGGTAATCGCTCATGATCAGTGCAGAGGTTGTATCAACTGGTGGCCTGAAGGATGTGGTCTTCTCAGGTGATGGAGGTTACTACAAAGAGGTTTTCAATTGCTGGAGTTGCAGTGAATAAGGTCACAGGTACTATTTAATGGTGGCATTCAATTACTCATAATAAATACACATTGATAAACATGGTTTGTGAATGACAATGATAAAGACCTACCTCAGGGGAGATCACGCAGACTGCATGAAGTATATTAGACATGTTCTAAAGCAGGTGTCAGTAATGTAATGAAAAAAAAAGGTGATGAACAGCAAAGTGGACATCAGTTGGTGACCTGAAGGAAGTGGGTCAGAGGTGGAAGTGCAGGTACCGGTGGCCGTCTCCATTGATAGCATGGTGCACAGAGGTGTTCATGTAGGGGAGCGCAAAGTAACAGTCGGTGGTCTGCTGGAAGATGTTGAGGTAAGTGATTTTGGTGGGCTGGATGTTCTGGTTGTTGAAGTGGTGCACAATGAGGTCACAGGGTATCCTATGGTTCTTTAAGGTATGCTGTATTTGGTGCAGTTCGGGTAATGTGTCAGTAAGTGAAGAGGGTGCATCTTGGGGCTGGGTTAAGCAGGGTTGAGTAATTTTATGAGGGGTCGGGGTTCTCACATGTGGGTAGACGTGCAGCTATCATAGGCATAGGAAGTTACTAGGTTAAGGGTATTAGGGCCCTTAAGTCAGTTATCTATCAATGTTTAAGTTATGGGTAGAGGTTCATAGGTTCATAGGTAGGTACTAGGCTATCGGCCCTGGGGCCTATACAAGCACAGCCAAAAAGGTACCCTGGCTTTTGCCACCCAAGAAAATTATTTTCCTGTGCCACTGTCGAGCAGAGCCACAGAGGTGATCTCCGGGGTGAATTTCCTATTTCCCATCCAATCATCAATATTTTTCTTGAAGAATGTTAATGAGGAGCTTTGTTTGATATAGATAGGTAGTTTATTCCAGAGTGTGGGAAGTCTCTGGGACAGGAATCTATCCCTCCGGCATGTTCTGTTTATTGTGGTGACAAGGTTTAGGTCTCTAGAGCATGTAGCTTGGAGGGATTAGGATTTCTTTAAGTGGAGCATGTCCAACAGCTCTGGGTTTGACATAGCTTTGTATGTTAGGCAGAGATCACCTTTGAGTAGGTGATATATGACGGAGTAAAGCTGGAGTTTTTTGAGACGGTCTGCGTACGGCATCTGTTTGAGGCCAGTAATCCTCTTTGTGAGGTATTTCTGTGGCCTTTCCAGTTGTTGTAGATGTCTTGTGAGGTACATACCAAAAGGGGTGTTGTACTCTATAATGGATCTAATGAGTGATGAGTAGAGAGGAACAATGACCTCTTTTTTTCTGGATGAGAAACCTTTTGTGATGAGGTGTGCCACGTGGAAGGATTTCCTGACTACTGTGGCGATGTGATTATCAAAGGAGAGACTACTGTCCACCTGTGTCCCAAGGTCTCTTATCACACTTTCGGTGTTAAGTATACTACCGCCTATGTTGTAGTTCACGGGTACAGAGTTTTTACCAAAGGGGATGACAATGCACTTTTTGGCATTGAGCTTGAGGCCATGGCTTTGACACCAGCCATCTGTCTCAGTGAGGCCCTTTTGTAGGATGTCCACATCATTAGGAGTTTCGATTATGGCTCCTAGTTTGCAGTCATTTGTGAACTTCATTAGCCAGAGACCTTCTGTGTTAGCCTGTACTTCAGAGAAGTAGATACCAAACAGGAGAGGTCCCAGGACTGAACCCTGTGGTACTCCACATGTCACTGGTCTGAAGTTGGATTTGGAGTCTGCTACTTTCACAGTGTGGGTTCTGTCAGTGAGCCAGTTGGCAACCCATCTTGTGACATAGGGATTTATACCTAGTTTAGTGAGTTTATCTATAATTCCAGAATGGGGGATGGTGTTGAAAGCCTTGGCAAGATCTAGATAGGCTGTGTGAACCACCTTACCCTTGTCTACGGTTTTGGTGACTGCTTCAAAGAAGTCTATCAGGTTTAGGAGACATGATCTGCCTTTTACAAACCCGAACTGGGTGGGATCCAGAGTTTGGAGATTACCAGTGTCTTTGTTTATAAGTTCCATGATGATACGTTCCATGGCCTTGCAGACCAGGCTCGTCAGGCTAATGGGGCGGTAGTTCCCGGGGTCCATGGTGGCTCCCCCCTTGTGGAGTGGGATAACCATTGCTGTGAGACATTCAGCAGGCACAAAGCCTGAGGTGAGGCTAAGATTGAACATGGTACTTATGTGGGGTGCCAGTCCGTTCTGTAGTTCATGTAGAACGCAGCCTGGGATGTTGTCTGGTCCCATGGATGCTGTGTTCTTGGCTTTGGAGAGTGTGGTTTTTACCTGTGCAGCCGTGACTACAGGAACTTTGCATTCTTCCGGTATAGAGATGGGCTCTTTAGGGGGTGAGAGGGGGGTAAAGTTAGCACTGAACCTATCTGCCAGGATGTTGGCAATATCAGTTGGGTCTGTATATTTCGTGCCATTGTGCTGTAATTCAGAGCAGATCTGAGTGTTGCCATTGAGATTCTTGACATAGCTATAGAATGCTTTGTGGTTGTCTTTAGAATCAGTGGCGATTTTGTTTTCATAACTAGCTTTGGAGGATTTTATCAGGGATCGCAGCTTCTTACTGAGGCTGACCAGGGAGCTCCTCTACTCGTGGGATTTTCCTCTCTTTTAAAAGAGTTTCTTCCTTCTGTTGTACAGTTTGTTTATGGCAGGGGACCACCAGATTGGCTTCCTTTTTTTTGGAGGATAACGTCTTGGTTCTGTTTGGGATAGCACAATCCATGCACTCATGTAATTGCTTATAAAGTGCAATTGTGTAGGATTCAGTAGTCGTAACTGTATTGTCCATCTGCATGGGTGTCATGAAGTTCACCACTTCTGTCTTAACAAGCATGAAGTTGGCTTTGGAGAAATTTTTTACCATGGTTTCCTTAATGGGGGCTGGAGGCAGAATGTGGATATCTAGGGTAATTAGCTTATGGTCGGATTGGACCAATGAGGCGTTGACTTCAGGTGTGGAACACCAGTCACTCATATTGGTAATGACTAGATCTAGGATATTGTTGCCCCTGGTGGTGGTGTGGATAAGTTGATCCAGAGCATTGGAGTTTAGGAATTCCAGAAAGCGTTGAGCGAAGGAGTTGGTACATGAGTAGTTTTCCCAGTTTATGGTGGGGTAGTTGAAATCACCCATTATTAGGGTGTTTGGTTGAACCCTAATATTTTCCAGTACATCAAGAAAAGAGGAGTGGGAATCCTGGGGCATGGTAGGTAATCTGTAGCAAGCTACAATTTGGATTGCAGTTTTGCCCAGAGTTAGTTGCACTTGGATAACCTCGGCTGCATTATGCTGAGCAACTAGCCTGGAGGTGTGGGTATCCTTAATGAATATGGACACACCTCCGCCTTTGGTGTTCTGGTCCAGGTTACATGGCCGAAAACTGTGGTATGAGTTATAGCCTGGTAGTGCAGGGTGCTCTCTGGAGCCTTGAACCAGGTCTCAGTCACTGCACAGATATCGATGTTCTCCATTTTAAGGAGTGCCTAGAGTGAGTGCATTTTGAGATTTAGACTTCTAGCATTGAGTATCATCACCCTCAGTTTTTGCTTGCCTGTTCCTGTTACGGTGGTGAAATTATCATTTGAACCTCGCCTAAAAAGGCATTATAGGGGCGGCAAGAACCTTAGCCAGTATCTGGGAATCCCAGGGGTGACAGGTGCAGGTCATCTCTGGCAAAGCATCGTGGTCTGTCGACCATGTCATCCCAGGCAGACAGATACTGGATCCCCTTAGAATGGCACCAGAAGCTTAGCCAATTGTTGAAGTCAATCATTTTGTCCTTGTACTGCGGCATCATTCTGGGTGATGGCAGAATGCTACTCAGGGCTAAGGTCATACCTGCCTGGGCTACAAGATCGGAGAGCTCTTCCATGTCTCTTTTCATGTAGTCCAAGGATTGCGCAGTAATTATCTTACTTACTGCACAATTGTATTTGGAAGATAGGCTATGCTGCAGGGGGGAGGTTGGGTTTAGGTGAGACAAACAGCACAGTAGCAAGTTACTTTATTCTGTACTTGGGGTGGTTTTTGGGCTAGTGGTTCTAAGGTTTTTCCATAATCTAGCCATATTCAGGTAAGTGAGATTCCACAATCCAGAGTGCAGTGCATGTTGCTCTTAGTTAAGACGGATAGGGGTGAATGTTGCCTTGTCTAAAGGGCACATAGGTAGAGCCATATGGGTAATTGGTATCTCTGATTTTGGTAATCGGCTGTGTAGCAGGATTGTGGACGGATTTAGTTTTTCTTTGTCTAATCATTAATTTTGTTGAGAAATCTTTTGTTGATAGAAGAGTGTTAATTTTATTTAGAAAAAGACTTAATGCAATGTTTTGTTTTATTTCACATGGGTATCTGTTGTACTATTATAAGTTCATAGGTTGGTATTAGGCTATCAGCCCTAGGACCTGTACAAGCCTAGCCATAACAGTTCCCTGGCTATTTCTTCCCACAATATTTACTTCCCTGGACCCCGGGGTGAATTTCCTATCTCCCATCCAATCGTCAAGGTTCATTTTGAAAAGGACCAAAGAGGCACTCTGCTTGACTTGTATGGGCAGTCTATTCCAGAGTCTGGGTAGTCTCTTGATCATGAACCTATCCCTCCAGCATGTTTTGTTCATTGTGATGACAAGGTTTAGATCCCTGGAGCATGTGGCTGTGAGGTATTGGGATTTCTTTAAGTGTAGCATGTCCAACAGCTCTGGGTTTGACATGGCCTTGTATGTTAAGCAGAGATCACCTCTGAGTAGACGATATGGGACAGAGTATAGACAGTCAGCAAAGGCCATCTGCTTTAGGCCTGTGATTCCTTTAGTGAGGTATTTATGTGGCCTTTACAGTTGTTGCAGATGTCTTAAAAGGTACATACCAATATACTCACATTATTATGTGAGGTGGGAGGTGGGAGGTAATTTTATGGGGATCTTTGTTAGGACATTTTAATTTTCAGGGCTGTTTTTGCATATGGTAGTGGCTGCATTTTATGCAGTTGATGAATGAGATATGCCCTTGGTGGTGCATAATGGTCATTAGGAAATTGGATTATGTGTGTGGAGTATTTGCAGTCTTTTCTTTTACAGATTACTCTGAGTGCAGATGGGGTCATGCAGAGTTGGTATTACTTGGGGGACTGAGAAAATGGGGAATCGGTAGGCAAGAGAAGAAGCTGATGAGGGTTTTGGCTGACGGAGCAGTATGAAAGGAGGTCATAGGTTGCCAGCAGTGCAGCTGAATATAGAGTTGTTGGATTTGTTGTGTTTTTTCTTCTCTGTAGTCACAAGGTAATGTCTTGTTTTGGTTGGACTTGCAGAATTCCTTCAGTAAATTCATGTTACTGTAAGCAGTCTTATCTTTCTATGCTTGTGATGGCAACATTAGAATTTATTATTATTGGCACGGTGACTGCTGGTATGGCAGCTCCTTGCAAGCTTTATGAAACATTAGCGAGGTGGCGAGGTGGGAATAATTTGGAGTTACAGTGGAAGGTAATGAATGATTGGTGATTTAAGGGGGTGATTTCAAGTTAAGGGTGGTGTGTGGTCTCACTGGCTTTTTGGAATGGCTTATCAGTTAAGTGCCTTTGTATGGTTTCACATGGTAGTGGGTTTAGTGTTCGGCTGGCTAGTTGGCTGGTGATGACTCAAGTATCATTATGTAGCTTTATTGGGATGATAGCTGGGTAACTTGACTATTTCAGTCATATACAGTGATTATGCTAGGTTATGAGGTTATGGTTTGATATTTAGCATTGGAGAGGGATTACTGGTTTGCTTTCAGCTGTGTAGGCAACTGGCTCATTTTGTTATTTATGTGTCAGGGATTTGAGAAGTGATGGCACTGATACAGTTTCACTGAATGATGTGTCAAAAAAAAAAAGAAGTTAGGCAGAAGGGTATATTTGGATCAGGTGCAGTAGTCATGCTAGGTTATCAGGTATGTTTTGCTACCTTAGCATAGGTAAGGGGTTAGTGGTTACCTTTCCACTGATTAGGTAGTTGCCTGTTTTCCTTATTTATATGTTAAGGTTAGGAGGTGATGACAATGATCCAGCTGGGTTAGAGGGGAAGGGTTACACTGAATGATGTCTGGCCTTATGCCTTAATGGTGGCGAGGTGATGGAAGTTTTGGTGGAGAGAGGGGGAACAGCCTGATCAGGCTGGTGGGCGGAGAAGAGGGGCAGGCTTGTCCTCTTCTTTTCCCCCTCTGGTGTTGGATGTTCAAGTGAGCAGTTGCGCTGCTTGATAAGTTAATAAGCAAGCTGAGCTGCTTATTTGGTTGGTGGCAATTCAATAAATGGTAACTGAAGTGAGTGGTGGCACGCTGTTTCATAAGTAAGTGAGCAGAGGTATGGACGCTGCATACTGATCACAGTGAGAGTGGTCGGTTACTCTGTCCTGTACTATGTTTATGTTACATGGATGTTAACTTCACATATGTCATGTTTGGTGGAAATTAATAAATATTGGTTATCAATCATGTTTATGGAAGTTTAATAAAGGTCGTCAAATGTCATTCGGTGTGATGTTCATAACCCTAGCCCATAGTTTTTAGTGCTTACGCCACCCCTTTAGTAGTTTATTGAAGTGGACCTGGACAAATCGACTTATTAAATTTTGTTTTTGCAAGCTTTCAGTAGCTGTATGGTATAATTTAGCGTGAATGTAAGTGTTTGTTGTGTGTTTTAATTGATTACCTCTGTCCAAGTTATATAAATAATGTCTTTGTATATATTCTATTATGTTAAATGATTATTTATTTGTTTTTAGAAATTAATTAAAAACTGTAAACTCAGTTACAAGTGCTAGCTACAAGCATCTGTCTGCACAAATAAACAACCTGAAAATTTCATGAAATATAGGCCTTATGTATCATTTGAATCTATTTATTCTTGACATTATGGCTATGGTTATTAAGGCAGTCCTTTCTAAACTCATATACAATAAAGTGTTTTAAACGTTTTTGTGAGTCTTGGCTCTTGGAACTGTTTTTTTTTTTTTTTTTTGCCCCTAACCCTTCCAGTCCATGCTAGTGCTAATTTATATTTCACTACAATCTAGGTTTAATTTATTTTATTGTATTTTTTATTTTATTTATATTTGTTTATCATGCATAGTGCGCTCATCAAAACTGAGCAATAGCAGATAGAGCCCATGTAAAAAGAGTACACAGTTTCTAATGCAGTAGAAGTAATAGAGATAAAAGAACGTATACAATTTACTCTGATATGCAATGAGAGCAAATACATTTGATAAAAAAAAATAGAAATGTTTTAAGTTGCTATTAATAGCATAGATAGGAAGTTGATTGCTTTAGCAGGGCTGTGTTTATATTATTTACAAAATAATCAAATGTTACTGAGTTGAAAGTAGAGGAGTGACAGGAGAAGTAAAAAGTTGTGGTTAGTATATAAGGAGACATGGCCATTGTGAAAGTAGGAGTATTGGAACTTCTAGGCTGGCATGATTTAAGATGGCTTCTAAAGTCAATGTGTGAGTTGACTGATTTTAAGTGAACATGGAAATATTGCCAAAGAGAGAGTGGTGTGGCAGAGAAAGCATGTTTACTAGAATGGAGATTATTTCTTGGAATTATGAGTGTAAGATCTGATTGGAAGTAGTTATTAAGGTAGTAAGAGAATTTTTTTTTTCAGAGAGATTGTCAATAGGAACCTTTTTTTTTCAACTGTAGTAGTTTGGATAGGTGAAATGCAAATAAAAGGTTAGCTTGTTTTTTTAGTATGAGCATTTGGCTTTGCCAGAGTGAGATAATGGGGTCCTTTTGTAGGAAGTCGGTGATGAAGGGACAGATGATTTTGGAGATGATTTGTAATGTGGAGATATTTTTCTTTGAATCAGCAGCAGTAATGGGAGACAGTTTTTATGTCAGGAGAGAAGAACCACTTTGCCTATGTCTGTTCTAGTTGGGGGAAAAGGCAAAGAGAAAGATGTTTTGCTCAGAAGAGGAGAGAGTTGATTTTAGGTCTTTTTTTTCTATGTTGAAATGGCAGTTATGTGATTTAACCAGATGACAGTTATTTCAATGATGGAGTTGCTTAGCTCTGGCATACATCTCAACTGTACAGATTTTCACAGAATGTCCAGATTTTTGCCTCATATTTTTGGTCTGTTCCTTATAAAAACTGTTTTTTGACAAATCACTGGGATGGTCTAAGGATTAAAGTCACTAAATAATTAAATAAATCTGAGTTTCAGACTTCATATCCTCAGAAAATGCGATCTAACACAAATCCTGTTATTCTAGCAATTTTCTAAGTTTATAAGAACAATATTTAAAATGTGTCCCTGTTTTTGGGCCTCTGTCCCCCCCATTTTGTCAGGCATTATCCAAATTTCTTGTGCTAAGACATTGAAACAATAAGTAAGAAGGTCACTGAAAAAACAATCAGTAAAAACAAAATGAAAACTCCAGCAAAGCTAGAACTTCCACTGAGTGACCTCCCAAACCTCTTGTATTAGAGGCACATGGGATATATGCAAATGATCCTTATGAACATCAGGTGTTTCAGCTCATTGGCAATTCTGAATGCCCATGACTTGTTTTGTCATTTTACTGGACAATTTCAGGCCAATAAAGCCAAACCCCACTAGTTGTGGATATGCATATTTCGGCCTTGTTATGACCTCATCAGCACAGCACAAGCAGAGTGTTTGACTGGGAGGTCACTCAGTAGAAGTTATAGCTTTGCTGGAGTTTTCATTCTGTTTTTACTGATTGTTTTTTCAGTGACCTTCTTACTAATTGTTTTAGTTTGTTGTCTGGGATATTTTTGCAGTGACCCTAATGATAATGGACATCAGCTGGGTGTAACAGTCCTGTGTTTCTAATGCTTAGTCAAACACTCTGCTTGTGCTGTGCTGATGAGGTCATAACAAGGCCAAAATATGCATATCCACAGCTAGTGGGGTTTGGCTTTATTGGCCTGAAATTGTCCAGTAAAATGACGAAACAAGTCATGGGCATTAAGAATCACCAATGAGCTGAAACACCTGATGTTCATAAGGATTATTTGCATATATCCCATGTGCCTCTGATACAAGAGGTTTGGGAGGTCACTCAGTGGAAGTTCTAGCTTTGCTAGAGTTTTCATTTTGTTTTTACCGATTGCTAAGAGATTGAAGAATATGGTGATAGGTATGTTGCTAGGGGTCTGTGAGAGTTTTTGAAGAGTTTCAAAGGATGTGCTTTTGTTTTGAAGGAGTCAGTAGAAAATTGTGGTTTTATAGCCATTAGTGGAGTGAGAGAAGGTCAGATTGAAGTTAGGACTAAATTAGTGTATGTGGAAATGACTAGACCTGTAGATGACCATATCATCAGTATATAAAATTAGCTGTAGTTGCCAAGGTCATAGGAGGACTTGGATGAATCTCTGTGGTATACCTTATTTTAGGGGGGTAGTGTCTGGGGGGGGGTAAGGCTGTTTCTTGATTTTGTAGTGCCTGTTTCAGAGGATGTCTTTAATTAAGGTGAGCTGTTTGCACTAAAGACCACATCTGTGAGAGATATTAGTTACGACTTTCAGATAAGCTGGTAAGTGTTCCAATCAGATGATGTAACCATATCACACAACTCACAACACTGCAGATTTTACTACAGCATAGTGCACCAAGAATCAGCAAGTAAATGTTACATGGCTATAGGAAAAAGGGGTGAAATAATTATAACTGCATCAATCTTGTTGTCATAAAGTAGTATCAAAACAGATTACACCTGCAAATTTTAGAATGAAACCACACATCCAATGGAGCCTAAGAAGTAATATGCCATTGCTTTGATCCATGCCTCTATAGCACTTATATGTACTTTCTTCCCTGGGATTCCTTAACACCTACACTAACTGCACACTGTTCAGAGTGAACAGACAACACAGGCATAAGACACAATTTCTTCCTCCTAATTTTAGTTTTCCTACTGATTTTCTTGCAACTTTAAATACTGAGAGGGATTCATAAAGGGTACCAAATTGTCTCTGAATGTTTTCTTGAAAGTCAGTGGTTAGTCTATATTCCTAGTGTTCTCCAGGACATTATTCCAAACAGCTAGAACTATTTTCAGGAAAGCACTTTCACACACTCCAAGTCTGAATGGGATCTGCCTAACTGAATACCATCATTATTTCTAAGAGTTTTGGATCTTACCCTTCTCCCTTAACTTTCCATTGATTATATTTCTTTTGAGAGTTTTATGCAATTTTGTTTATAATGTTTTCCCCTTTTTATACTGTTTTCCTTTAAGTTGCTCATTTTGTTAATGAATATCATCTGACAGTCATTGCTACACTGCCCCTATTTAGCTGTGATTGAATTATTTATATGTGATCATTGTTTTTGGCATGCTGGTATACTTAGGTTTGGTGCTAGCATTCTCTTTTGTTTATACAGTTTTCTAGTAATATTCATCTTCGATGTACAGTTTGATACTATGGGCTACTTCCTATGATATACTGCTGTAACTTTTGCCTGTAAACCAGGTAATAGTTAGGCTGGGTTTGTCTGGATCAGTATACTTATCTGTTTATTTAGTAAATAGAGACATACAAAATAAATAAAATTATAATTGTCTGTAAATCAACAAGAATGAGAACATTTATAATTTGCTTTTACCAGCTTATAGTAAAACGAAAGAAATAGGCTGATGGAGAATGAGTTACTGTAGAGGGAGCATTCTTTTCCTGGGGGTAGGATAGATACCAAGGCCTAGCAGAGGCTGTGACCACATGGTGTGTGTCTGTCGGGCAAAGCTGTGTTGTGTATAGGAAGCACCAAACATATCTTCCAATCACATGCAGCTTTAACACTAACAATCATTGTTGTGTCTGTACTTTGTGGAGAAATTTCATTTGATGTGTGACCCCTATTGGTGCTCCACACTTTGGAGCGAATGGGTAAGTGGGAGTGGGCAGTTTAATTGCTTACTGACTTTTCTGAACTGTGCGTATAGTTTAGTTTTACTGCTTTCTGCAGCAGAAAACCGCAGATACGGGGTGAGGATAATTTTTCATCGCAGTATTTTTTTGCCCTTTTTCTTTTGCTGTATAACCACAGAATAAGTATATTTAAGTTAAAGGTGCATGTGTGCGAATCAATGGTTTACCTACTGAAAAATCTGTTTTCTCTGTTTTTATATCTTTTTGGATTTTAGTGGATATGGGGTTAGTGTTGTTAATAAAATTTCCTTTGTTTTCAGATTCAATGAAGATATATATATATATATATATATATATATATATATATATATATATATATATATATATATTTATTGAGTCATCCTGAATCCGACATATTTGGAAGTGCACTGGGAGCTAGCATGAAAGAGAACAGACAGTTCATTTCATGATGCTATTGTGTATCTTGGCTGAGAATTAGGTAAAATTATCCCCACAGGAAGCTGCAATGACAGATTCCATTAAAGAGTTGCCTTAGAATGACACTGCTGTGACTAATCACTAGTGAACTAAGGATCTATGTCAGACTGGGCTTCAGCGGATGGAGACTGGTCACTTCTCACAATTATCCTCATCTAAAATGTTGCATGAAGCAAGATGAGAGAACAGAAGCTCCATTAATGTAAGCTGTAGCTACATTGTTGGGTTGGGAGAGATAGTCACCTGATGATGCCCGGATAGATTGTCAGAAAGAAAACCAATCCAGGGTGTTCTATATACATTCAGATCCTGTAATGGTATTCAAAATAATGCTATTTCTGGATGCTTAGATAAGAAAGTTGGACAAAAGAGATAACCTACAAAAGTCTTCACTTTTTTTTTCCTTTAAATTAATTGCTGCCATATAAAATAACATTTTTGTGCTTTGTAGAAATATGTCAAGCTAGAGAGAGAAGCAGATTCCCGGAAGAAAAAGAATCATTTAAAATTGTTGTATCTCTTCTTCCTTGTCTTCGTATGAGAAAATTAATGCTGTGATTGAGATTTAGTGATGCTAATCACCAGGGAATCTTGACCTGTGTTGTGTTTAAGGGAATGCTTATTAAGAAATGAAAGGGACTAGAATCCACAGGTGCTTAAAGTAATTCAGTCAGAAACTTATCTGAACCCCAGGCAATAATGTCTGATTTCTTGAATGTGTTGAAATACCACAAAAATGCAGTTTTTCATGTATCACAAAACTAAACAAAGCACGCTTATGTCCATCGTTTAATATGCTATGTAAAATGAACAAGATATAAGAAATGGTTAAATCCAATAATTCATCGCTATGAGAAGTTTATTAAATCTTGTTCTCAGTATAATTAGAATATAGCTTTCTCTTGTCATATTGATTTCATTAGACTTTGGTTTTATAAGTTTTAGACTTCATTAAGCACCATGGTAACCAGACACCTGCAAGTAATAAGTTCATGTGAAATAGCTGTTAGAAAGTTAGTTCAGACATTATGAAAGCTGGCTAGTTTGCATGCATTCTAAAGAAGAAAATGAAATGAAGCGTGTGATGAAACATGCCACTTTAATATAAACGCAGATACCTATGCAAAAAATGAATACTCAGCATGCAACACTGCATTCTTACTTCATGCATTTATACTTTTATGCTTATATGGTAAATGTTTCAAATATGGAGACAAAATGGTCAAATATCCAAATTTGCATATGTTTAGTCCCATTCTCTGAGATATGGAAGTCTTGGAGTTATATTAACTTTGGGAGTTGTAGGGTCTTTCTCTCCACATTGGGGGGTGCCTGCCCTCCTGCAACCCACCCCCCCTGCAAAAAATGAAGTTTAACAGGGAAGAGAGATGTTCGATATTTGCTCGCCAACACCTAGGAGACCGACACCATTTGTTCAACTCAAACAGGTGGTCAACAGCTGTGTAAGATCAACAATCCCCAGGTAGGGAAATATTTCTTTTCCCCAGGGATTGTGCAAGCTTGGAGTTAGTATACATGTATGATTAACATGGAGTGGGAGGAGCAGTGATGTTATTTGTTGCATGTGATGAGGTTCTTTCTCAGTGCGTGTATGGTAACATGTCGAAATTTGGTTTGCTACCTTTTGCAGTCAATGTTTTGGAGGTCAACTTATGGGCTACTCAACTAAAGTGAGTAGACCTCTCTCTCGTTTTATATATATATATATATATATATATATATATATATATATATATATGGGTTTCCTGCATTTCATTGAACGAGAGTTAGGGGCGATGTTTAAATTAAATGTATGGATAGCCAAATGTCATGAATCATTTTTGTTGAGAGAGGTGTGTGGGGTTGGGAGGGGGTGAGAGTGTTTGTGCATGTGTTTGAAAGTTCGGTTAGGGTCAGGCATAGGAGTTGTATACTTATGTGGTAGTGTGTGCATTTTAAGGGTTAGTGTTAGGTAAGCCGATAGATATAGTATTTTTAGTGAGGGTTTGTGCATATTTCTATGTGCAAGTGTGTCTTGTGTAAGCGGCAGTGTTACAGGGAGCTTTTTTTTAAGTTAAGGTATAGGGTTAAGGTTGAGGAAGAGGAAATGTTAGGGTTAAAACCAATTTCTAAGGTGGTGCAGGGGGACCCTACTCTGTACCACCTTAGTAATGGGTGCTAACCTTATAAAGTAAGATCATGCCACTGTAAACTTCTTACCACCTCCATAATCCTGTCACTAATCTATCCAAATGAACATGAATAGGACCAAAGTAACTTGCGCATTAATATTTTAAAACAAATTGCAGGCAATTCCAACACCGCCAAGCAACACATAAGTAAAACTGGTGCTTTTTTGTGTGGGAGTGCATATGCTTTTTTCTATTGCTGTTTATGCGCAATGCAAAATGTCACAGTTCTTCTTGGAGTGGTACAGTTTGTATATTTCAAAATAGCTCTTATTACCACAGAATAGTGCAGTGTTATTAACGTCTCTGTTCCATGTGATAAAATGGTAAGTAGAATGTCCTAGTTCTAGTCAGGTAAGTACTGTAGTGTTATTTTATTTTTTTGAAATTGTTTTAAAACACACATAGACACAGATGCTTGCATGCCCACACATACATACACACACACACACACACACACACACACACACACACACACACACACACACACACACACACACACACACACACACACACGCGCAATGATTTGCAGTCAGATAATCATATTCTACTTCCCTGACTGTTATCTATTTCTAAATGTAAAGTATGTAAAATATTCCACTATAAGTCAAGGGAAGAGACTATTTAAAAAAACATACACACACAAACAAACAAAATTATCCCTCAAAACTTCAAAACCATACCAGAAAAAAAAAACAATAGACAAAAAGGTTGTTCTTTACGTGTAATAATACCTTCCAGGCTGAGCATTATGAGGAAATAACAGACCATCCATGGCTAGGGAGACGATGTGCAGAAGGCCACAAAACATCCCTGTAGGGTCCATTATGTCTGTATATTTCCAACTTTTAGGGCATCAGTGTTTTACATGCTACCTGGATGTTACAAAGAAATTTATAGTTTGCTTGCAGAATGCTGGGAAAGCAAGATTGTAAAATAGAACCCACTAGGACTGTAGATGTTTTGAAATGTAAATAAATCTGTGATTAACATTCTGCACTTTCTATTAGTGGAAAATATAAGAAAAAAACAGATAATGTTTGGCTAGTGCCTGCTAATATAACATATCACTGATAAAAAGACAAGTTGAGAATTTAAAACAAATTGAAAGCATTTCCATTAAAAGAACATGACTACACTGATTTGTACTGTACTGTGTTAGGATTTAAAAACATTTTCATAAAGGAAGCTGATTATGGCCTAGCAGTATCAGAATAGTGCTGGAAAATATTTTTCATGCATTCAGTTTTGGAAATTCTTAAATATTAGAGCGTACTTACAAGAAAGTTTTATGACAACAGATTCTACATTGCCACAATTACAGTATCATACTTGTTCTTAAAAAAAAGAAATAAAAATAAAACAAATCAGCAGGATGCTGCTGGCTTATAAAGCATGTCTTCAGTTTTCACTGTACTGAGCGTCTTAACAGAAATGTTTCTCCATTTGCTTATAAATCTCCCAAATGGCACATTATTACCTGGGGAAGATTAACAGTAATTCAGAATATACTACAATTCATGCTGCATAGCAGGTACTATCTAAAAGATCTTACTCACTTTGCTGACTTACAACTCTCCTCCGAAAATTTTATGCAATATTTAAATCTGGTATCACTGGAAATTTTTGGGTAGGATTTTTGAAGTATTTCAATGATCAGAACAAGTCTTCATGATCTAGTTACAACTTGCCATGCCATCAGTCCAATGGTGTGCAGCCATATAGATGCTGTGCAGTTTTTTTCATTTGTTTGTTTGCTGGTTGGCTGGTTTTGATTCCTAGAATCCTTAATGATCCAGTGCAGGTACCCATCTATAAGGATTCTTGGTGTGTTTCCTATGTTACCTGCAAATTTCCTAAATGGTCAGTGAATCAGTCTCCATGATCCCATGCAAAGGTGAGCCTGTCGGTAGAGCAAAGGCAGGTTTGGCAACGCCATTTCAGTGAAAATGTTTCACTGATGCACTTTCACCTACAGTGAAGATTTCCTTTTCTCCACTGTTGTCCAACCTCACAGTAGGTATATTTAAGTTCAGGGGTGTGGGAGATTGTCCCTCCACATGGGGGTTACAGGGGAGGTTTGCCCCCCAACCAAAAAAAAAGTTTTACTCTGAATTTACCAGCAGTCCTTGTTGTGAAACATTTTTGCAGTTTTTGAGTTTGTGAGAGAAGGTGACCATATATCAACATGCTCCCCATACAAAGCGCATGCAAGGTCAAAAGAACATCTCCATTCACTTTGCTTTCATCTCTGTAAAACCAAGAATGGTATGCAGGAAGTGAAAAAATGTTAACTAAATGTTTTATATTAATGTTGTAGGTTTGGAAAGTTGAGAGGTAATCTAAACTAGGACTGTGGCAGTAATGAAACTGAAAGGCACTTGGAGCCATATCTGCAACTAACACGACAAAAGGGACAGCAAGACAGATGAGTGTGATTGCTGGAGGGTTTACTGCAAAGGCCCATCTGATCTTCCTACATATGGTGCAGGTTCCCACTTAGTACAGCATGGCCAGTTAATACCTATTGCAGAGAATTTCATGCAGAGTCAGGATAGGTACTACTTTATTGTTAACTCACTATATTCTTATTGATTTGAAGAACATCTATCTGTTTACTATTGTACTCTGGTCCAAACAATGCAGGAACATGTTCTGGTCTAGAATTTGTTACTGACATTGCTGTGGATGGGTTGTCAGGTTGGCACAGACTTTGGAATCATGCCATGCAAGCCAGTACAATATGAATGGGTTCATTGCATTTTTTTTCAGTTTAAATTCTCCAAGTCTTTTGGGTTTCTAATACCATGAATGGAATAGACCCCATTCCTAATTCAAAGTATGATTAAAGTTCATGAAATTAGTATTGTTTCAGTCTTTGATGTTAGCCAAAAGTGCTCTTTGCAGCACCCGCAATGTGGCCAGAATTGATTACTTTTGCAATTCATATAGGGTTGCATGTATCGTTAGCATACCTAAATAACACTGTAAATTCTTTTTTTATGAGACCCATTGCTCCTGCTACTACTATTGGAACTGTCTGGGTATCCTTGTTCCACACTGCCCTTGTTTCTGCCTGCAAATCCTGGTATTTTATGACTTTGTGTCTCTCTGTCCGTAAGACACTGCAATCAATGGGTGTAGCAATTTCAATGATTGATGCTACTTTTGTCTTCTTCTTGTGGACTACTATATCTGGTTTTCTTGCATCTATTTTTTGAACTGTTGGTAATGGGTGATCCCCTATGGTATAAACTTCATTATTCTCTGTAAGTCTTTGTGGCTCTTGTTTCCAATGCTTTTCAGCTACTTCAGAATTGTAATGTTTGCACAATCCCCGATGCAACATTCTTGCCACATTATTATGCTTTTCAGTATACAAAACTTCTGCCATTAATGTATTACACCCAGCAACAAGATGTGTGACTGTTTCTATTTCTGTTTTACAGAACCTGCATTTATCTGTTTCTCCCACATACTCAATGGATTTTGTAAGCCAGCATGTATGTAGCTCACTATCCTGGGCCGACAATATTAAACTTTAATCTTTTGGTTTAAATTCACCTCTCCATAACCATTCCTGCATCAGATCCTGATCAACATGAGGTTGTTCCAGGAGTTTTCTGTACTTACACCTACATTTATGGCTTTTCCACATTTCTTTCCTTCTCATCTGATCCTTCTCCTTATACTCTTTGTTTTGTTTTTTAGCACATTCAGTTGCTGCCTGATTTTTATCTACCTCTGGTTTGGTTTTCATTCCTGCTTGACACCGATATGCTTCTGCTAAACTAAACAGGAAGGTCATCTTATACTTTTTCTCTTTATTATATTTCAAAACTTTCACTATGTTTAGATCTGATGAGGTCCTAAAATATGTATGTAGTCCTAGGATTGCAGAGCTATGCATGTAATCAGTTTTGAGGAGGTCCATACCTCCTAAAGAATGAGGAATATATAAACTTGTTTGATAAGCATGAATCTTTTTCTTGTTTTCCTGTCCAACTGATCCAATACCCTTTGGGACCAGTCAATCACACAAAAACTGTAAGTTAGAACAGGAAGAGCAAATGGCTTTATAGCTTGAACTTTGTTCCTAGATGTCGCTGCTGTTTTCAGTATTAATTTTAGCCTTCTAAAATATTCCTTACTGAGTTTTGTTTGCATATGCTCATGCTTTATTGTTGATCCTTCATCATTTCCCAAATATTTAAAACTCACTCCTGCTCAAGTTCCTTTATATCACATTCCTGTCCCAGACAGATATTTTCTTTGTGCTGCAGCTTTCCTGCTTTAAATGTTACTTTTACACATTTAGCAAGACCAAACAACATTCTTATATCATCTGAGATGGTTTTGACCTCTTCCAGTTGTGCTTTCAGCTCATCTGATGAACTATACAGTTTTAAATTATCCAGAAAAAGAAGATGAGAAATCTTTACACTTTGCTGTTTTCTGGGAGCCAAATTGTAACAATGACCTAATATCTTAATTAGACAGCTTAATGGGTTAAGGGCAAGACAAAAGAGCAACAGTGACAAGCGTCACCCTGGAATACCTCCCTTTGAATTTTTATCCTTGGAATAAAAAATTGTCCTTTATCATGGCTTAGCTACAAAGTGGTTTGCCACTGTTTCATGGTCATTGCAATGAATTTGATCAATGTAGGGTATATCTTATACACCTGTAAGCACTCCTTTATCCATGAATGTGGGATGCTGTCAAATGTTTTTTGTAATCTATCCATGCCATACTTAGATTCTTCCTTTTTACAATTTTTTATTACGACTTTATTTAACAAAATTATCCTTTGTTCCATATGACTTTCTTTTGCTACCCTTTTGTTCTATTGCCATGATTGAGTTTTCTTCTAAATAAATATAAACTCTTTCGGCATCAATTCTAGCATATAATTTATATATCACCAGGTGGCAAGTTATTGGTCTATAGTATTGAGGATAGCTTCCATGTTCATTCCTAAGGAGAAGTATTGTTTTTCTTGTTGTTAACCAGGTTGGTATTCTTACTCAGGGATAAACGTTTCTGTAAAGATGTTAATACTTTTAGTCAAAAGTTAGGTACTGCATTTGGCCTTAAGTTTTCCAGTTAAGAGCTTTTCTTATTTTTGTTTCAGTTTCTCTTACTGTTACTTCATCCCATTTCATATTGTGTACATTTGAAATTCTTACTGTTTCTTTTACTTCTTCTGTCCATTCAGCATCTTTATTATGTTCCACACGTTCTTCATAGATATTTCTCAAAGACGTGTCTATTTCTTCTTTTTGGTGGTGTTTCAATTCTTTTTGTTTTACTTCCCAATTCTATATAATACTTTTTTGTGTCATCAATGTACTGTTTATTTTGTTCTTTTCCTTTATATTTATCTGCATAGCTTTTAAGTTTTTCTGGCTGTGCTCATATCTTTAGTTTATTATTTGCAATACTTTACGATAGATTCTGGTTTGGTCTAATACTGTGCATTGCTTTTATCACACCTATCTTTTAAGTATTTTTGTTGCTCTGTTCCCTCTTCTATACTCTTCTAACAGTGGCACTTCTTGTCTTAGTTCCTTTATAGTTCTCTATTCGATACTTCCATGATGGCATTTGATTTCTTCCCTTCCTTTACTATACTGTCCTGTATTTTGTATGGTAAGACTTTATTTGTTCTTAATTTAGCTGAACAGTAATATATCCTATTTACTTTTGTTATGTCACATAAATTTCTGTCAATAGTCTTGGTTATTATGTTAATTTGTTTTATCAGACTTCTAAAATGTTGGGTCCTATTGACTTTATGTAGTCTATTTCTTTCATTGATCTTTATATGTCTGTCCATCTCTATTAAATCAAGCAACTCGTCCCTTAGATCATTTTCTCCTAAACTGAGGGCACACTCTTTGTTTTCCATTTCATAGGTTCATAGATTAGTACTAGGCTAACTGCCTTTGTGAGCTATTTTAAGCCAAGCCAATTACCTCATGTGAGAATCAAACCCTGTACCTTGTATGTGTAAAGTAATCACCTTAACCATTATGCCAACTTCCCACCCACTGAGTTTCCTGTGTGCATTCTACAGAAAGTTCCAGAACATCTTCCTGTGACAGATTCTCCAGCTACATCCTTAGTCATCCATTGCTTTTTCATATTGGAACTCACTGGCCTATCACTCCATGGCATTGAATGCATCAGACTTGACACCATTTCCTGTTCCTTATCTTGCTGTGCAACTCCAACTAAACATTTATACTGGTTTCCTACTGAAGGCTACAGAGTATGTTCATGTGGCAACTGATCAGATTATTTCCTGTTCCACCTGTTTCTCATTGTTCCATCATACTGTGACATTACCAGAGATGGATTTTCTTCACTTAATCCTTCACTTTGCAGATAATCCATCACTTCAGTTTGTCCAGAGCCCCCTTACACACAAATAACTATACCACTTAGGATAAGATGACTATGTTTAATAACTAAACATATGCTTAATTCCATAACATTCAAGTGTCATAAATTCCAACATAGCAAATTTGCAGAATTACCTGTTCACCTTCACCCGACTGTTGACGTAAAGCAGAGTTAAATCAATCCTCTCACTGAAATGCCACCTCCCATTAGAAGCAGCACAATACCTCTCACTTCTGTAACAACTACACTATACTAACCAAAACTGAAATAAATGAGAAGAGGAAACACTTCATACACCCAAAATATATCATAAACCCTCAATCGTCTAAAGATCAACATAAACCTAGACGGAGTGCAGGGAGGGAGGGATCAGTAAGCCCATGCCAAAATCTGATTCCCCTAACTGAGAGTGACTGTATAAAACCCAGCTAACTCCTCCCAACCTATTACTTCACTTCCTTCCTACGCCATCCTTCCTTTCTAGTATTTAACCCTTACCTTCGATTTGCCCATGCCCAACTCCTTTTCCCATTGCCTGATTTCACTCAAACTAGCTTTTCCCCCACACCCCTTCCTACTGCAATGTCTCTGGACAAATTAGTCTGTGTCCAAACTACATTTCTATTTCTTCAACTTCTCTGTTACTAATCCTGTTTTCTACTTTCCACCTTTGTTTTCTTATTTTCTGTACTGTAAAATTTTCCATATCCAGATGCTTTTGCCTGTATTTCTCTTCAAATATCTTTGGTGATGCTTTTTTGTATTGATTAGTTTTGCTTTCTCCTTTGCATAAATATTGCACCATATTAAGTCTCTTTTTATTTCCCATGTCCATATTTATTTTTCAAATGTCTCCCACTCCACCTTTTTCTCCATACTTCAAGGACTCATTCCATCATGCTGTGACATAACCTGTGTTAAATTTTCTACACTAAATCCTTCATTTTGCAGATATTCCATAACTTCAGCATCTGTTTCTTTAACTTCTTCTATACTAACCTTCTGTTCTAGATTCGCCCTTTGTGGTCTTATTTTTTGTATTGTGAAATTTTCCTTATCTGGTGGCCTTTGCCTATTTCTCTTCAAATATCTTTGGAGCTGCATTTTTTTTTACACTGATTAGTTTGGCTTTGTCATTTGCATAAATATTACTCCATATAAAATCGATCTTTCCCATGTTCATGTTTCTTTTTTATACCTTTCAAAAATCTTTAGGTTTTGTTAGTTATATTTTTGCACTTCCTCTGTCACTTCTTTTCCCAAATGGCCCAAGGTTTCTTTTTCTATATAATGTTTTTTCATGAATCTGTTGGAACAATGAATGCAAATTTGTATTTAAGCTTTTGGTAGTTTTTCTTGTGCAAGTATTTTTCTTTCCTCTAATTCCTCTCATAATCTTTTTGAATATTTTCTGTCAAGAAATTCGGACTTCTTGCATAATAGTATCAATACATAATTTATTTTTTATCCTCAATAGTCCACTCTATCATCTTTATTGGCTCTATTTGCCCTGTCATTGGACTACTACTTCTTTCTACAACAGGAGGGCCGTCCTTCCCCAAAGCCTGTCCTAACCTCATAATATGAATGTTTTCGTGTCTTGATGATTTTAAACTGTCATTTTTTCCATTCCTGGCACCAGTGCGCCTACCAGGATTGTTCACTTTTTTATCCTGGGACTTGTGCACCCAGCTGTCTTTTTTATTTTTTTATTTAATTCTGCCAGTGATACATGCTATATAAAATGCAGTCTATATATCAGTGTCATCTTGGTGCGATTTTGTAAAAAAAGACAGGGTCCTGCTTCGGAAGGTACTCACCAAGACTTGAGGATGAATTCATTTCCAGCAATACTACTCTCCTTTACTTGCTGATTTTATCATCTGTAGATCCAGTTCCCAAATGTATATGTATTTTGTATACATACACACATACATACACATATACATATACATATATATATATATATATATATATATATATATATATATATATATATGTATATACGTGGGTGAGTGTGTGTGTGTGTGTGTGTGTGTGTGTGTGTGTGTGTGTGTGTGTGTGTGTGTGTGTGTGTGTGTGTGTGCATGTTTGTATATTTTATTTCAACAGTAGTCATAGAAACATGAACCTAGCTAGAGGGCAGGGAAGGCGGGATCAGCAAGCCCATGCCAAAATCTCATTCCCCTAACTGACAGCTATTGTAGAAAACCCAACTAACTACTCCTAACCTAGTGCCTCACTTCCTCCTTACACCATCCTTCCTTTCTAGTATTTAACAATAAAAAATTAGAAATTATTTACAAGAAAGGAAAGAAATGTGTTCTTCTTGGCAAAACAAGTAGAAATAGAAAACTTAAATGAAATGCATTTTTTTAAACATTGCATACAGCATTGTGAAAAACAGCTCAGGAAAACTGCATTCCCACGCAACCCAGTCCATGCAAGAAATCTTTCAAAGCTGCCCCTAATTGTCCGAATCTAAGGGGTATTTCCATTTACTTCATCCATAGAACAAGTAGTAACAGTCGTACAGGTAGGGAGGACACTCATCACCTTCCACACATGCTAAGCAAATTCCACAGTAATAACTGCATTAATCTCCCTTTTTTTGCTGGATAACAGCTCCATTCTGCTAAAGATGTAATCTTTCAATCAAAGATGTTGGGGACTCCTCCCCAGAAATCCCTCCTGATTTTGAATTTAACCCACTGATTTATTATGTCCTGCCTGTAAAAATTGGGTCTGTGAGACACCCCATAATGTGCAAAGTAGTTCAATCAGGGTTTCTACTATCTCCACTGATCACACTAGCATTCAAAACTATCAAATCAGTAGCTATAAGCTTATCTGTATATGTGTATGTATGTATATATCAACCACAATAAAGGACAGCCCTCCAAAACAGTATCTCACAAAACTCACTCTGGTGGTGTAGAGGGATAAAGCTCTGACTATGACCCAGGTGACTCTGGTTAGACTAGTGTCTCAGGCAACTGACAAAATGGCAGCTAGATGGAGGTGTGTCCAAGCTGAGGAGGTAGGGACAGTTGTTTGGGCATTCACATAATGTTCCTAGTAGAGGCCAGGGATCATACAGGAAGGGAGTTGCCTAAGGGCTTATTATCATGGGAACCTGGCTGAGCTTCTGCATAGCAAGGGGTGAGATTTTGCATTTTCCCATTACATGCCTAACCACCTGTGATGTAACCAAACAGCCAGGGAGGGCGGGTCTAAAAATAATTTAAAAAAGTAGTAGATAATGTACAGTGCATCCTCTGACCACCCTTAAGTGCAGCATCAGCCCCAATAAAACTGATGGAGACTGGAGGTAAAATTGGAGTATCAGCAGACCCATTGATGGACGCAGGACACAGGAAATGACTTGAGCAGGGGAGAAAGCAACCTCCATCCAAAAGATAGTATCTTACATACTGTCTTTATTGTATGGTCAGTCATGTCAACTGAAACATAAGAACAAGCAGACTGGTTTTGCTGAACAGTTTCATAATCAATCATAAGCAATCTAACCACATCACACACAATCAAAGTTTTAAATACAGAGGACACAATAATAATGTAACCAGCCATAATCAATAAAAAGTGTTTTTTATATATATAAATGGCATTTCCTGCTAAATTTGAAAATGTGCAGTATAGCTGCATAAATTGTTTATCCAAACACAGTATCCTCACTAGCGTGGTTCAGTAATAATAAATTATTAAAAAGAAAAATGTATAACTTATTAACTAAATACAATCAAAATAATAATGCTAATCCAATCCCAGTTTATAAAGTGCACCAAGACAGGGAAATCACAGCCATTCCTACCAATCTAGTGCTTCATGTACCTGAAGTCCATAAAATCCAGGTGCATGAACTTTGTCAATGCCCAGAAATATGAAGAATATCTCCCAGTGCCAGTCTGTACTTAACTCATTAACATTTATTTGGTTTGGAATGTCATACCTCTAGCAACCTAAAAACATCCTTGCATTCCAGAGCATTTCTGAAAAATCAACTCAAAAAGCATAAGATCAGACACACTAACAGAAACAGACACTCCCAGGTTGCTATGGTATCGGAGACAGAGTGACGATAATGCTTAACAGCTCTGAGTAGTCTCCGAGATGATTCTTGGCAATAAAGTTTTTGGTTTTAAAATATATATATATATATAGATATATATATATATATATATATATATGGGATCCGGACACATGCTCGACTAGCATATGTCTGAATCACAAAACATCGAACACACATACACGAAAGCACTTAACATCGACAAGCACTTCTGTGTATGTGTGCCTGTTTCGTAGATCGGACTACAGTGTGGGTAAGGGAAAATTCCCTTTTCCCCACTGTAGTGCGATCTCGGAGTGAGAATAATAAAGTAGGGGTGTGTGGGCGGTGCAGGGGGGTGAAGCCCCCCTGCAGAAATGTAGATTTTCTTTTTTGAACTACACAAACATGGAGGCGCTTTTTGATGTTAAGTGCTTTCGTGTATGTGTGTTCGATGTTTTGTGATTCGGACATATACTAGTCGAGCATGTGTCCTAGACCCATATATATATATATATATATATATATATATATATATATATATATAAAATAAAAGGGCTGTTTTAAACCACATGTACACATATTGATGGTCTCCCAACACTTCATTTAGCTCATTAAGTTGATTCTTGAGTAAAGATAATAATAACAATAATAATAATAATAATAATAAGCGCAGTTTTATATTAAAAATGTATTTTGGTCCAAACACATTAAGGACTTGCATAAGAGTGGAAGTCTGAGTTATTGTGAAAGACTAAGAGCACTTGGTCTTGTGCAGTACCCTTTGTAGTGGTCTGGGAGGTGAGCTTGCTCGGACGTGTTGGGCATATGGGGATAGCTGATTCTAGGGTGTTTGGGATTGCTGGGAAGTGCTAGAGAGTCATCAGATTTCCTTTGTGGAAATATCTGTGGGAATGGAAGGTGTGTTCAGTGGTTCACTGGCAGAGTGACCACTGCATGGAACAGGCTGGTAAAATGGAACAGGACAAATATTGGTTTGGATATTTTAAGAACAGCCTGGAAACATACCACATGAACTAGTAAATGGTATCCTGGCAAAACTGGATGGGCATTGTTGCCCATGCTTGAAGTACTGATATGTGTTTATGTAAGGATGGAAATATAACAAAGACAAAACCAGAAGGGTCTCATAATTTAAAGTCTATGGACTGTATAAACATGCTTGGAAAAGCTAATAATAAGAATAAGCATTACAGATTGTGGCCTCTAAAATAACTAAGCAACAGCCACACACACACACACACACACACACACACACACACACACACACACACACACACACACACACATACACAATAGTTATGTAATGTATGATTTTAATAAATCTAGACATAAAATATATAATCGTCATATAAGATGAAGCAATCTGCTGAATTTAGATATTAAAGACAGGATTTAATAACATTGGCTTGTGTATAATAACACTACTGTCTTAACTTGTCATAAATGACATACACTACATTGAACATCAAGGGGAAGCATGATGATTTTCTTATATAAGTAAATATGCATAACAAGTCATGTAATTGCTTTAACTTGAATTGTAGTTTTTGTAACCCATCTTGACCATATATAATACTTAAGCGGTTACCAAGGTAACAAATGTTTTATACATGACATCAAACTGACAAAGTTCAAGAGAAACAGTAGAAGCTTGAACTTGAAATGTCACAGAATGTAACAATCATATTCTGAACAAATAGTATTAAATTGACAATATACACTCAGTTTAATAACACAGGCTTGTGTATAATAACACCACTGTTTTAACTTGTCATAATTGACGTACACTATATTGAACATCAAGGGGAAGCATGATGATTTTCTCATATAACTAAATGTGCATAACAAGTCATATAACTGCTTTAACTTGAATTGTGGTTTTGTAACCCATCTTGACCATACATAATACTTAAGCTGTTACCAAGGTAACTAATGTTTTATACATGACATCAAACTGACAAAGTTGTTCAAGGGAAACAATAGAAGCCTGAACTAGGAATGTCACAGAATGTAACTATCAAATTCTGAACAAATAGTATTAAATTGACAATAATTTCTCAGTTTAACCTTTGCTGAATATACAAAATAGAATGTTGCCATTTAAATCTAAAAACTTTCAGCATATGCCATAAAATAGCAATTTATGAATATGGAAAGGAACTTGTAATTATTAATCACAATAAGTGAATTTGTTGTTTTTAACCTATAATTTCACTCATTTTATAATACGAAATGACAGATATGAAAATCCTTATGTGTAGGAAATGGATGGAAGAGGAATGCACTGATAATTAAAATGTATTTTCATCAATGTCCACATAAAACAAACTTGATGCTTTAAGTAAGTTAGCAACAAACAAAGTGATTACTTAAATGCTGGCAAACAATGAAATATAACTTCTAGTGTATCCAGTAAAATACATTGTATTATAAACATTAGGTATAAATAGTATTATCATCTATTCATATTAAGTAATACGTTTTGAAAGACTTCATCAATAATGGTGAATATGTTAAATAACTGTGTGCTATAATCTTTTACTGAGGTTTTATATATGATTCATCTTACTTTACTTGAATGAATTGCTTGTCATCTCTCTTTCACGTAAATATTAATTCCTTATACAATAAGTAGACATTTATATTGTATTAGAATTCTAATCTACAATAGTACTATATCTGTTCAAAATAATATAAATATTGCTTATTCCTATTACAAATATTCTCCATATGATAATTCAATTTATGGAGCTCAGATGTTCTGGATTATCAGTGTGATAATCTGATGGATTTAGGTTTATCCATCAGATTAGGAATGATTTTCATTCCATGGCTAGTGCAGATCTTAGTTTTGTTAACATTTATTAATTTAAATTTGTTATTTCACAAAAACATTTTAGTATGCCAGACCAAAACATTACTTTATTGGTAAACACTCAAAGTATAAAACTGACAACGTCCTTTAAAAGCTCAAACATATACTTTATAGTTATCAGAAGAAAATGTTTAATAGTCACAATAAAACAAAACGATATATAGTCTAAATAATCTAAGATGAATTTAACTTTATTATCTTTAAATACCAATAGCTTAAACAATCCTAGCAAGAGATCAAATCTACTGAAATATTTAATACTGAACAAAGCACAAATTGTCTTCCTTTAAGAAACTCATTTCAAAACAAATGACAATTACAAATGGAATCCAAAGGAATATATAATATTGGCGCAATCCACTTATAAGACAAAAGGAGTAATAATTTTATGGAAAACAAATGTGATTAAACCAGAAATCATTTATAAGTATGAAGATAAATAAGGCCTTATGACATTAGTAATAGTTAAATATAATAACAGAATATGGACCCTAGCCAATCTATACTGGTTCCCAGGCATTGGAACAGGAACTGTTAAAAAACATTTGGATTTCATTTCCAATAATTATAAATGCAACTTAATATTAGGAGGAGATTTTAATTGTATATTTGATATTTCTGAAACTACAAATAAAAGACTGCTCTGTAATCTGCTGTATCAAAAGCTTTAAACAAGTGGGTAGAATCATTTCATCTTGTAGATACTTTCAAATTTAAAGAAGATAAATCTTTGTTGTTTTCCCATCAAGATCACAGATTTGGTATCCAAATTAGAATAGATAATATATTTGCTGCCCATGACTTACACTCTAAAATCATTAATTTCTTAATCACTCCCTACCCCTTTTCAGACCACAATTCATTGATACTAAAACTTCAAAATGGGTACAAACCATTAATCTTTAACTACAGAATTCCAGCATGTATGACTAAAATTAAAAAGTTCAAATCTTGATTATTATCTGAATTACAGTTGTTCTTCTTAGATATTAATTACACCACAGAGATAAATAAAATAATGATATGGGACTCATTAAAAGCTTACATGTATGGTAAAATCCTAACTTGGTATAAAAAAAAGAGAATGGGATTATGAATTATTAGATCTACAATCCAAACTTTTGTCAGTAAAAGCTGGAAAAAATCAAAATAATTTGGAGATGAACAAGAAAGTAGAAGTATTAAACAATAAATACAATGAAATTCTAACACATAAAACTAGTTTAGCTTTAGAAAAACTAAAAATTAATACCTTGGCCACTTCTCCCAAATATCTACATAATTTATCCATGAGAATCAAAAATACAATCAAAAGCTAATAACATTAAAAGTATCTTCCATGAAAAGAAAGGGAAAAATGTCTCGGATATAGGTGACATTCTTGATGGGCAGGATTCAGGAAGGCTTGCACGGAGTGTAAGAGACATGTAACACTCCATGCAAGCCTCGCGATCCAGGAACAGCCCAAAACTCCGTGTAAGAGACCAGCTAAAACGTCTCTTACACGGACTGGGCGTGGATATGCTAAATACCTCACTTGCAGCCGAAAGGTATGCAAATGAGGTATATTAGAGATCCACGAAGCAGAAACCAGCCCGTGTAAGAGACGTTTTAGCTGCAGAAATGTACTCAGTTGACAACTGAGTACGTTTCTGCAAAAATCGCAACGGAGCCATGTCAGCTCCAAATAAAGGGTGCATATGTGTCAGGCAGCATGCCAATGGCCAAATATGTGGCCATTGGCAAGGTAACTCAATGCAAAAATTATAAAAATATATATATTTTTTTTCGGCGTTCGCCGATGTTTAAACGCAGCGCAGCCCCGCGCAAACGGGCTGCGCTGTATAAAACATAAAAATGAAGGTTATAAACCCACAAATGTGGGTTTTATGCAATACATGGAATGACAATGCAGGGACCAGCAGACCAAAAACAACATGGCTACCGTGTAGTGGTTGCTAAGGGGGGAAGCTGAGTCTAAGACATGTAACTAAGCATTAGTAGGCAATCTCATGTAAATGAGGGTTAGGATACTGAATCCCACAGTCACATAGCAAATGAGCACAGTCTGAGTAGTGTAAGAGATACATAAGGGGGAGGAATAGAGTAGGAGATAGGTGACATCACAGGGGGGAATGGTAGAAAGAAATGCAGTTCATTGGAGGTCAGTGTAACATGACAGATGACAGACACAGATCAGGGAAAGAGGAGTGCCACAAGATAAGTATGGGAAAGTCAAGAAATGGAAGGTGTACACTGTTACTTACACCAAAGTTTCTTGCTGGGCGTGCATGTGCACGTGTGCACGCCATGAAGCGCGAGTAGGGCAGTGTGCGCGCGTGTAAGGCAGACTGAGCATGTGGGAGCGTGTTGGTAGATGTTTAACACTGTTTGCGCTGGTGTGCGCGCGTGTAGGGCAGACTGAGCATGTAGGAGCCTGTTGGCAGACTTGTAACACTGTTTGCGCTGGTGTGCGTGCGTTTTAACCCGAATAGGCAGATCCTGAACCGTGTAAGCATGTGTGCGCATGTAAGCCACTGTGAGCGTGTTTCTGCTGGTATGCACGCTGCTCCCCCCTGAGGAAACAGAAAGGAAAAAGGAAGCAACAGAATTAGTAGGAAGCTAGCAGGGAATACTGCTGGAGCTAGCAGGTGAAAACAATTAGAAGCAGGCAATTACACAGGCAGAATAGTAGCTCAGCCCAGCACTTAAAACTCTGCAAACAGCAGTGCAGGATGTTTCTCTCAAGAGACACTGCAAGACAGGAGTAAGCTATTAGAAGTGAAAACTGAAAAGCTGAACTCAGAGCAGAAATGTTAGGGGCTGCCATAGCTGTCATAATGAGACATAGGTGACTTGCTGAGGGTGGTGACAATGCAGATGGTGCCAGACAACCCACAGTGAGGAGACGGAGAAGAGTGTACAGGCCCAGGGTCACCTACCACGGGTTACATGAGCTGGAGATAGAGTGCTATAGAGTGGACAGAGAGCTCCTGCAGCAAATAGTTGAGCTGTGCAGGCCACGCCTCACACACAGAACCAACAGAGGGGAACCCATCCCAGTGGAAACCAAGGTATGTGTTGGCCTAAGAATACTAGCAACAGGTACCTTCCAAAGACCAACTGGTGATATGATGGGGATATCACAGGCATCAGCCTCCAGGGTACTGCACCAGTTCCTGGATGCCATGTCAGCACATGTCGGTGATCATGTATATTTCCCCAATGCCCGTGAGGTATTGGCCAGCAATATCGTCTCTTCCAGCAAATAGCAGAATACCCTGAGGTAGTGGGTGCAATAGACTGCACGCACATATGCATCAAAGCACCAGCCGGTGAGCGGGGTAGGGCCTACATTAACCGCAAGGGCTTCCCCTCCATCAACTGCCAGGTCATGTGTGATGCCCAGGGCATAATAATGAATGTGTGTGCTGGCTGCCCTGGGAGCTACCATGATTCCCACATCTGGCATTTGAGGCAGCTGTACCAGACATTTGCCAATGGGGACATCCCACACGGACACCTAGTGGGGGATGCAGGTTATGCACTGGAGCCGTGGCTGATGACACCCATCAGAAACGCACACACACCTGAACAGGAACGCCATAATGAGGCACATGCACAAACATGTAAAGTAATAGAGCATGTGTTTGGGCTGCTCAAGTCACGATTCCAGTGTCTGGACACATCTGGTGGAGCCTTGCAGTACACACCAACTACATGTACCCAAATTGTCATGGTATGTGCTATGCTACATAATATGATCTTGCGAAAACAGCTGCAGCAGGACCAGCATAGGGCTGGGCCAAACAGCCCCCCACCATTGCCAAGGCCATCACAGGCAGAGCGTGACTCAGAGGAGGAACAACCTGAGCCTGCCCCAGTAGGCAGAAGGAGGCATGCCCAGTATGCCCTGGCCTTGGCAAAGAGGCAACGCATAGCACATACACTGGCTCAATAGGAACCCTGGGAATGATACCCCCTCTGACTCACTCAAATAATAACAGGGATGACTAAAATGACATGACCTGCTCACAAACATGTACAGGGAGTGTAATATGCGCATCCGACAGAGGCAGCCCTGCAGCACCACCTGAGGCATGAATGCCATGTGTTAAGTAATGTAACACCATGTACTATATGCACACCTGAGGACCCTGACTAACATCCACCCTCACTAAGCATGAAGCCACAAAATGACGATGGGATGATCAATTGCAATAACTGGCTGAAGTAATGCAGTTAGTCAAAGGGGAGCCAATGTGTTTCAGCCTGGGAAGACATGCAGAGCATGACATGATGCACCACCTGCTAGGGGTGGTGTGCACCTATCAGTCCAGGCCCCATGGATACTGGCAAAGGCTGTCAGTACCCACAGCATGCCCTGAATAGGTAAGTCTCAAAACACAAACCCACCTTCATAGGTACCACAAGGGATAGGAACCTAGATGTAATGCTACCCAATGTCAGAAGTCTAAACAGCAAGATGTGTGCAGTGTAAATGCACACAGTATGGAGAATGTTGATATCAGTCCTGTAATAGAAAACTGGGTCAAGGCTCACATCAGCACCCTAACACTACCAGGTTACACCTCATACTGTGCTGTACAGCCGCAAAACATGGAACAAGCTACAAAAGGAGGGTGACTAGCAATAAATGTCAAGGATAACCACACCCCCATGTTGGTACCACAACAAGAAGCAGCATGGATTAGCCATAGTCAAATACCAATGGCTAAAACTGCCTCCCAGTATATAGCCTGCTGCAGACTACTGTCCTAATACCAGGAACTGCACCTGGCCTATGTTGGAATACATGAATATATCAAGCCCCCCAAACCACATTATATTGCTTGACTAAAAATACCCAGACATGCACTGGGAGCATTATACTAGCACCAACACAGTAGGAGAAAAGTTCCCAGAATCCATAAACCAAAATGCCCAGGAACAATGTACCACTCCCACAAGAGGGGTAAGCATACTGGATGTGATAATCAGCAACATGTGTACTGGATGGCAAGATGAGAAGTGTACCCCTCACTGGTAAGACCAGACCATAGAGTAATCACACTGGATATACACATCCTGACCACAGTCCCTGGCCAGAAAACCACAGTGAAAAACATGTGTAAAGCATAGGTTGCACCCCTCCAAACCGATGTGGAATCCACGAAAGGCCCTGTGCAAGTGCAGAATATGGGACACACCACAGAACATGTTATACAGGCATTCCATGAACACAGCCAGGAATGCTTGGAGTATGCAATCACAAATAACAACAAGACACAATGCCATACACGCAGGCATCTGGCATGCTGGACTCCAGCCATTACCAAACCATGCAAGAGAATGAGGAAGCTACTACATGATAGAGCAAACATAAAAAGGGAAGTAATCACTGATCAGTAGTATGGCAATAAAATATGTCCACACATACAATCCACTAAGGCCAGCCACAACAAGTAGAATCTGTGAATCCAGAGGCAATGTGACACCTGGCTCAAGTACACAGACAACCCACAACTCCCCCCAATAAATACAAATATATGTGAGAGATGCAACCATGTATCCAAACCGGAGGCTGAGCTCCCCCAACTCAGTACTGTCAAAACTAGTCAGGAGGAGAAGGTAACCACATACACCACAAACCCAGTCCCACATAGACCTATCACAACTGTAAACCAAACACATAAACACAGAAAAACATTCCCGGAGGTCCTAATTACAAACACATCACACCAACAGAAGCCTCCAAAGCAGATCCCAAGCAACCACAACCTCCAAACATAGCACATGCAACACATAGTACACAAAGCTGGTGTGCCAAACAGTCACAGGCCAGAAGGCGAAACAACATGCCTGATACAGTTGTAATAGGTGTCTGTATAGGCAGACACACTGCTGTCCCACTCACCAGACTGAACAATGGAAAGGGTACAGTAAGCTGCCTGTGGGCTGCCACAATATGCCACATAACACAAGTACGCAGGTCACCCCAAAGCAAGCAGAAATATGATGCACTCATTGTCCATGCTGGTGTGAATGACCTGAGATGTACCTCCCTGGACTACATGAAAAGAGACATGGATGAGCTCTCTGAGTATGTACCCCAGGCCAGTATGACACTGGCCATTTGCAGCATCCAACCCTCACCAAGAATGATGCCACAGTACAAACACAGAATGATCAGCTTTAACAGGTGGCACAGTTACAGCTGTCAGTCCAAGAGGGTCTAATGTCTGTCTGCTTGAGATGTCATGCATGACAAGCCATGCTGCTGTTCCAGGGATGGCTTGCACCTGTTACCCCTGGGCATCTGGATACTGGATAAGGCCTTTGCCACCTCCATAGAGCCGTCGTAGGCAAGGCCAAAAAACTAACCCACCACCCTAGAAAACATAAGTGGTAAGAAACATAAGGGTAATGCTGACCAATGCCAGATGTGTAAACTGCAATATGCATGCCCCTGAGGCACTTCCCAGTATGGAGAACATCGATGTCTGTGCAGTGACAGAAGCCTGCTGCAAGCCTACTGATAGCACACCAGCACTACCAGGTTATACCACATATCATGCATTATGGCCCCAACACCTGGACCAAAACATCAAAGGAGGGGGAGTATCCATATGCAGCACAGACACCCATACGGCCAGGTAACTGACAATGCACGAAGCAGCGGAGACCACCCATGTGCACCTAAGTGTAGTCAAAACTTCTGTACAGTCTGTAGCATGTGACAGACCACACTCTCACACACAAGAACCCCACCCAGACATCCTGAAGACACTGGACAGTATGAATGTCCCACCAAATACCAGACAAGGTACTCACAAATTACCACATAGGTGGTAAACCATTATGTATGCAAGGAGTAATCAGGGACCTAGGGACACAAGTCGACAGTAACCTGTCATGTGACACTCACAATGCCAATGTGGCTAGGAAGACTGTCAATATTGGACACCGTATCATGAAAGGATTCACATCTACATCAACAGAGGTCACTGTGCCCCTGTACTGTTCCCTTATCAGACCCATAATCTAGTACAATGACTCATATGGGATGTACCGTACCTGACACCTGCAGCGGTTCGGAAGACCTCAAAGGTACCCCACCAAGAGGATAAAGGGTGTCAAATATATGTCATATGCTGCCTGGCTGTAGACACCCCAGCTGAATGCAGTCACAGACTGCCTACACAGAGGCATTGTATGTCTGTTGTACAAGGCCATGTCCAACACAGGAGTAATGGACATGCTCCACCACAGGAAATCAAAGCCATTGGAGCTGTGAGAGTGACAGATGTCAGCCCCAACACATAATGAAATAGGATGTGCTGGAGGGACAGATACATAACCCAGAGGCTCCCCACACTCAGAAACAGGATCCCAATCCATGTTAGGCAGAGCCCCTCACTGACACCCCTCAACAGGAATAATGCCAAGTGGATGGATGATCGTACATGTGCACTGGGGGTCTTCACTGTGTCACGTCCAGACAGAGGCACAGTAAAGAAAATCATAAATGGCCATAATAGTCACATAGCAAGGGGCGGCGAAAGACACACACACTCTGGCTTGGCTTACTAATGCCCTAGGGTGGATAGCCTAGTATGAACCCATGAACCTATGAAGATACAAATTGTACAGGACACTAAGGATAATCACAAGGCTTACTTAACTGATGGTAGGAACCATGTTGGGAATCCACAGATATGCTCCAAATCACACAGATATTACAAACAACATACCAAACACACACACATATTGCCAACATACAACCTGACAGGTGCAGTGCAAACCCCCCCCCCCCAAATGCAAAATATCTATCCCAGCAGACTGCTGGTCCCCTGACATTGCAGATGCTGAGGTAACAGCCATCATCTGCAAAGCAAAACACACAGCAGCAAAGGTATGTGATGGTGGCCTGGGCTGAGGCCAACATGGACTCCAAGAATAATGGAATGCCAAATCACACTACTGCCCAATGTCAGCCTTTCCACAGGATATGTACCCAAAGAGCAGTGTACAACAACAGTGGTCCTCCACAACAAAGGTGTTGCCTGAATGGCTACTGCAAACTACCACCCCAGGATCCTGACAAGCTTGGTCTGCACAGCTATGGAAAGGATCAGTATGTACCGCAGACATAAAGCTATCATGGACCTACTGATACTGGACCCTACACAGTGTGGCTGTCGTAACTGCAGATCCTGCCCCTAAACATGTTTGACCCATTTGAAACAGTCATTAAGGTCATTGATGAAGGCAATGTGGTCCACACAGCGTAGCTGGACCGTGCATATGCTTCCAGACAATACCCTACAAGTTCTGTATGGATATGTTCACCAGCTTAAATATATACCCCTATGTCAGTAGAGGGGTTGCAAACCAGATCAAGGACAGAACTGACATGGTCAGACATGCTGCATCCATGTCAGACTACAAAGCAGATATGAGTGGCATCCCACAAGGCTTGGTCCTGGGACCCCCCCCCGTTCCATATATATGTCCCATAGGTACAGGCCAACTTGGAAGGACTGTGACTGAACATGTATGCAGAGGAGTACAAACAGCCCACCATATCCGACCCCCAGCTGACACAAGCAACCCACAAAAGGGCCACCTAGAAACAGACAACTGGAGCCATAGTCATGTCAGCAAGCTAATTGCAGAAGTGTGTATAGACAACCACCGTGGATATACAGTAAGTGCCCACAAATTACCACACAGGTGTTAACCCATTACGTACCTAACATGTAATGAGAGACCTGGGGACACAAGGTGATAGATATCCTGCACTGGACAAACATGTGGCTGTAGTGTTCGCAGAAACATACCATATACCCACCCAGTCATGAAGGTTGTCAGATGTAGATAAGGGGAGGTCACTGTGGCTCTGCAGTCATCCTTCATCAGTGTCACAATTGACTACAATAGCCCCTGTGGGATTTACCTTAGCAGACACCTCCATCAACTGTAAAGTCCACAACAGTACCCCACCAGGAATAGCAAAGAGCATGAACAGATGCCATGTGTTGCCTGAGTAAACGAACTGCAGCTCCACACACTGCCATACTGCCCAGCCAGAGGCAAGCTGTGCCTGATGTATGAAGCCATGTCCAAGCTGGAATCAATGAACATGCTGCACCTTGTACAATCTGAATGGCAGTGAGCTATGCACATGAGAGACCTGAACCCCAGCACTGACATACATAGGACAAGCTGTACAGAATGATCCATAACACAGAAGGCACCCCCACTCTTGAGTAAACTCCCGTACAGGTTAGCCAGAGAGTCACCTATTGACACCCCTCAAGAGGAATCCTGATGAGTGGATGGGAGATGGTAGGTTAACCCTGGGTATCACTGTTATGTCAGAGGTAGACGGAGGCACAGTATACTAACCATGACATATGTCATGGCTAACTCCAGTTACAATGTGTGTCGAAGGACAAACACACTCTGTGATTAGCATCAGAAATGGCCTAGGGAACATCGCTAGTGTTTGCCAATGTCCACCTATGTTGTGGAATACACTACCAATGTTGGACAAGCTTGGTGTAGGTAGTCCATATCTGAACATAATGCAACATGGTCATATGTGCACAACTGGCCCCTACACAGTCTGTTGTGCTCACTATGAAGATGTCAAGCAGTGATAGGACTAAAGCCCAGGATACTGTCCACCACAGTGAAAGTACTGAACCAGTACACTATACGGTACTACAGTGTTAGGTCATTATGAAAGGATGTTGACAACTGTATGCAAAGTATCCCATGCAATCCCTGCAGGCACAGTATAATCCCTGTTGTGGCAGACACGAAGCAGTTGGCCAGTTAGTACACAACATGACACCCAACACACAACCATAAACGTGAGATATTGTTGAAGTTCACACACACCCAAATATGTGGTGGACTTCAGAGTTCAACATATGGAAAGCTCACACTGGGCATGCTCGCACACTTTGATGAATGAGGCATATGTCAGACAACATGCCATGGAAAGGCTGAACTGGGCATGCTCACACACTTAGGCCATATCTCCATTTAGCAGTTGGCCACACATATCTGGTATTTGTACGTGTCATTCCAGGAACCAACCACAACACAGCAATCTGCCCAGTGCACACAATAAATGACTACAGAGACATAAGTGATATAGTGGATCACCCTCATATTCAAACATCTTCCACAGATACACAAGTTGTTCATAGGAACAGGGAATGCTATGGCAATAAAGACCTGCAAACAGTATAACAGCACAACAAATATTGTGCATCTGACAATTGAACATATGGGTGTAGAGGTCAATACTAGGCTTGTTGCCCTAGGGAATGACAGCTTAGCCAGAGTGTGCTTGGCATCTGCATCCCCAGTACAGTAGGCTACTGTGCCACTGTAAAGTAGGTCACATAAGGCAACGTGTGAGGCTAGTGAGCTGTGCCTCTGTCAAGCAGGGGCACAGTGGAGATCCCAGGGTTTGAATGTGCTAAGCCACAGCCATGTTGTTGGTGTGTGCTGGAAGAGGGTTGCTGAGGACCTCTAACAGTAAGTGGCCGTCAATAACAGACTGAGGGGAGCCCTATCTGCATTGTCTGGACAATTCCACTGTCAACACTGTGTTGTGATGATTATGTGGGAATGAAGTGTCGTGCCGGTACTGTTCACAGATGTCCTCCCTCTGTGGGCTACAGCTCTGCAATGTATTAGCTCACTCTGTATGTTGGACGGCTCATATATGGCTGGTGTACACCTGACAGGTGTCTTGTTGTGGAGCATTCATGGGTATATGTGGGATAGCATGATCAATGCAAACCTTACACATGCTCATAGAATGCAATTGTCAAGGATTATGCAGAGTGGCCAGTATAGTCCCCCAGCATGGGTCCTTTGAAGTCATCCACCCCAGTCTTCACAAGTGTAGAGTCTGCTTGTGCTAAATACAGTTTGTTTGCAGTGACAACCTTGCCTGGGGGTGGGGATGGGATATGGATGTCCAGGGAAAGGTGGGTATGGTCAGATATCAGCAATGGTGGTCTACCTCTGGTGTGGAACAGTGAGTACCCATGTTGCAGATGGACAGGTGCAATATGTATTCCCCCATGTGGCTGTGGTGAGTGGTTCTGCCATAGCACATAGACCCACAAATTGTAGTGGCTGTAGGGTACAGTGGTAGAGGCCTGAGTAGTTCTCACACACAATATGCCTGTACCTGATGTTAACAACTAGAATGGTGTATGTGAACACCCGCATATCCCGGCACTGTTCCCAGGGAAGCAAAGTGTGTGTCCTGGATGTGGGAGTGGTGTTCTGGACTGGTTGTGTTGTGTGTTACAGGTCCTGTGGTCACGAAGCATGGTATAGAACATAACCTGCCAGTGCAATGTGCATATCTGACCCTGACGTAGGTGGCTGCAAATGCATATATATGCTATCCCCCACCTGACAGGTAGTACTAGATGTACATACCTCTGTAGAAATAAAGATGTCAGCACCCTATAAATACTGCAGGTGCAGACCAGATGCCCAGTAATTCGGTTAGTGCGCTCTGCTAATGCGTCTCCCTCAAGTGTCATAATATAGGTAGGTAGGAGTTCGAACCATGCAAATGCTCAATGTGTGTGTGTGTGTGTGTGTGTGTGTGTGTGTGTGTGTGTGTGAGCGGGGTTGATGTGTGTGCAAGTCTGTGTGAGGGAGATGTCCCTTTTGGCAATCGTGAAAGCACTCTACAGGATGCACATTCCCCTATCTAAGCACGGATGATGTCAGCACCCTATAAGTACAGCAGGAGAAGGGAAACCTCCCAGTAATTCGAATAGCGTGCTCCGCTAATGTGTCTGTCATGAGTGTCATAACATAGTTAGGTAGGGATTTGAATCCTGCAACTGCCCAGTGTGTGTGGAGGGGGGTTAGTGTGTGTGCAAGTCTGTGTGAGGGAGATGTCCCTTTTGGCAACTGTGAAAGTACTCTACAGGATGCACATTCCCCTATCTAAGCACGGATGATGTCAGCACCCTATAAGTACAGCAGGAGAAGGTAAACCTCCCAGTAATTTGAATAGCGCGCTCTGCTAATGCGTCTGTCACGAGTGTCATAACATAGTTAAGTAGAGGTTTGAATCCTGCAGTTGCCCAGTGTGTGTGGAGGTGGGTTAGTGTGTGTTCAAGTCTGTGTGAGGGAGATGTCCCTTTTGGCAACTGTGAAAGCACTCTACAGGATGCACATTCCCCTATCTAAGCACGGATGATGTCAGCACCCTATAAGTACAGCAGGAGAAGGAAAACCTCCCAGTAATTCGAATAACACCCTCTGCTAAAACGTCTGTCAAGAGTGTCATAACATAGTTAGGTAGGGATTTGAATCCTACAACTGTCCAGTGTTTGTGGAGGGGTGTTAGTGTGTGTGCAAGTCTGGGTGAGGGAAATATCCCTTTTGGCAACTGTAAAAGCACTCTACAGGATGCACATTCCCCTATCTAAGCACGGATGATGTCAGCACCCTATAAGTACAGCAGGAGAAGGAAACCTCTCAGTAATTCAAATAGTGCGCTTTGCTAATGCGTCTGTCATGAGTGTCATAACATAGTTAGGTAGGGGTTTGAATCCTGCAGCTGCCCAGTGTGTGTGGAGGTGGGTTAGTGTGTGCTTAAGTCTATGTGAGGGCGATGTCCCTTTTGGCAACTGTGAAAGCACTCTACAGGATGCACATTCCCCTATCTAAGCACGGATGATGTCAGCACCCTATAAGTACAGCAGGAGAAGAGAAACCTCCCAGTAATTCGAATAGCGCGCTCTGCGAATGCGTCTGTCACGAGTGTCATAACATAGTTAGGTAGAAGTTTGAATCCTGCAACTGCCCAGTGTGTGTGGAGGGGGGTTAGTTTGTGTGAGGGAGATGTCCCTTTTGGCAACTGTGAAAGCACTCTACAGGATGCACATTCCCCTATCTAAGCACGGATGATGTCAGCACCCTATAAGTACAGCAGGAGAAGAGAAACCTCCCAGTAATTCAAATAGCGCACTCTGCTCAAGCGTCTTTTTCAAGTGTCATAACATAGTTAGGTAGGAGTTTGAAACCTGCAAGTGTGTGTGTGTTTGGATGTGGGGAGTTTGTGTGTGTGCAATTCTGTATGAAAGACATGTGCTTTTTTGCAATCAGGAGATCACACTACATGATGCACATTACCCTTTCCAAACACTGATGATGTCAGCACCCTATACATACAGCTGGAGAAGGGACACCTCCCAATAATTCAAATAGCACACTCTGCTAAAACGTCTCTCTTAAGTGTCATAGCATAGGTAGGGGTTTGAAACTTGCAAATGGCAAGTATGTGTGTGTTTGGATGTGGGGAGTTTGTGTGTGTGCAATTCTGTATGAAAAACATGTTCTTTTTGGCAATCAGGAGATCACACTACATGATGCACATTATCCTTTCCAAACACTGATGATGTCAGCACCCTATAAGTACAGGCGGAGAAAAGGAACCTCCTAGTAATCCGAATAGTGTGCTTTGCTAATGCGTCTTTCTCACGTGTCATGGCATAGTTAGATAGGGGTATGAATCCTGCAAATGGTAAGTGTGTGTGGGGGTAGTAGGGTGTGTGTAATTGCAAGTGTGAGAGAACAGATCCTTTTGGCAAATACTACAATACACCAGATGCTGCATATTCCCCCAGTAAACACAGGGGATGTCACCACACTATCAGCACAGACAAACAGGGCTACTTGGCCAGTAATGCCAATAGTGCGCTCTGCTACTGGGTCTATTACCATTGTCAGAGTACAGATAGGTATGTTTTGGAAACCCACAACTGCCACGTGTGGTTGTGTCACACATTATGACCTTGTGTGGGTCTTTGTGCATAACAATGCATGCCATTGCCTAAACCAGCAATGGCAATGCACATGATGTATGTGTGTGACACATACACATAAATACCTGTGACCTGCAGTAGTTACCATGTCTGACACGTGCCTCAAGTGGATAAATGGTATTCACAATGCATAACAATATGACTGTGTCTTACTGTGCAGGGGCCACACGCGGTATGTGTCTATACAGTGTGGGTGTATATGGTAAAATACCTACAGCAGGGGATACACATCTGGTCTGGGCCATATAGTCTACATGTAGTCAATGTACAGGTGCTGCATGTTCCCACCTATTGTGGGAGTGGTAACATGTTATTCCACTGCAATTCAGTGACCACATGCTGGGAACCTTTTAACTAGTGTGTTGTAGCTACAGTAATGCTCACGCACAATGTTTGGCTGGATGCAGTCCAGCCATATAAAGACATTTCTTGAGACTGTCATATTGCCAGTGTTGTTATGGAGGATAGGTGGGTTTCCTGTGTATGGGAGGGTTGTGTGTGCCAGGCTATGAACCAGAAGGCAGTCCGACACACTGTTAGCTGCACATGAATAGGCCCTGATGCTTTGTGCTGTGCCAACAACCTGGAGGTGTGTGTATCTGTGGTGCCTTGGGATACCACCCCCCTGTCCATGTGTGTTACATGTGTAGGGGACGACAGGCATGGTATGAGGTATAACCTGGCAGTGATGGGTTGCACCTGTGAGCCGTGAATCAGGACTCTGGTACTGCACAGACATTGCAGTTCACCGTGCTGAGGACAGTGTCCAGTGCATGCATCTTGCAGTGTACACTGCTGGTGCTGTGTAGCATCACTGTTAGTGTCCTATCCTGTGTGATACCCGCGGAGGTGGCTATGTAATCTGTGTCCTGCAGCATAAGGCACTACGTGTGTATCAAGGGGCTTCGCCAATATACAATGGCCCATGGGTGTCACGTGCATGCTGCCCCTCGCAAATCATTGTGGCTTCCCTAGCATGTAAGCACACATTGACAGCCAGTGGATACCCTATGAATGACATTGGAGATTGAGCAGAATGTAGACATAGAACACCCTTCCTACATATAGTGGTAGCATACCTGGTGAGGGTATGATGGCAACCAAGATCAGGCTCATACTGGCCCATGCCACATGCTGAGAGATCCCTTCTATGTTCCCTATCATGTAGTCCAGGGAGGTATGTCTCAGGTCATCCATAGTGGCATGGTCAATGACTGAGTCATATGTGTCCATGCCTCTGACTGACCTGTATGCATGTGTTTTGTGGTGGACCATAGTGCCCCACAGGCATATCACTGTGACCTTCACTATGTACAGCCTGAGCGGGACCCCACTGCAGCGGCCAAGAGAGGTACCTGACACATCTGTAGCAGGTGTGTTTTGTAGCCCTACAGGCTGTGAGTGTGTGGCACACGGGATGTGTGTGCCATGTGTGGCATGTGCTCTGTTCTGACGTAACGTATGCCTGTGTGCCAGCTGCGGAGGTGTGTGATGCTCAGGCAGGATGCTATTCTGAGTCTCCAAGTATGCCCCAGTGTGTTCAGATTGCTGTCAGTGCGGGTCTATGTCTGACTGGTATTGTAGTCACTGTAGTATGTCATGCCACCTGACAGGGTATGGCATTACTGGGTTCAGAGTGCTCAGTCCCCAGATTGGCTATGTGGTGGCATCCCACACATGTGTTGTACGTTCCTGGCCAGGGGTGAGGGTTGACTGCATACATGTGGCAGCTGTGACATTGCCACATGACTCACATAAACCACAACTGGACCATAGAGGTGATTCACAGGTTACCTTTGCACATGCTACCATAGTAGTATGATTGCCATGGTGATTACCAATACATAGGGCCAATGGGGAACAACATACTGAAGGTGTGTATGTGTGGGTGTAATGCTACTGATTTCATAGCACTGGCATATATGACTGCACACATGGGTAAATGCCTGGTAAGACATGTGCAATGTGTCACAGGCAACGTACATGCGAACAGGACAGACAGTGACATTCTGTCATGTGTAAACGTGACATACGTATAGTACGCTATGCAGATGTCACTAGGAGTCCACAGAAGCACTGTAACTCTGCATTGCAGGTGGAAGCAGTGTTCCAGGGAACCCCAAGCGAACATGCATGCAAACAAAGCTACAGTAAGCAGGGCTGGAAGTAGTCCATTGTACAACAAAGAAGGGGTAACACTAACAGTAGGTAACAGTGCAAATATGTAGGCACTATCAACATGCACCCAGCAATGCACAGCTCAGATGTCCATGGTAGAACTGATATTATGTCATAGTTAATTGTGAATTGGATTACATTGGTACTGCACACATATCAACATGCACAAACATCCACATTGCATAGTCGTTTTGGGCAACGTGCCACCATTACTATACATGTCCATCATTGCATATCACTACTTGCATTAGCTTCCCCCCTGTGCTACCCATGTATGTGGCTATCTGTTGACATCCTTACCACCGGTATGCAATAATGTGCAGCTGTTACACTTTAGTGCATTACTATGGGTGTAGATAACAATTCAGGACAGTCATACGGTTACTGCATCAGGCATGCTGGGATATACACACAGTCATATCAGCACACTGTACTGTTACCAACATGATACTACTAATACACTTCTATGTAGTCACCCTGTGCATCAGCAACATGTTTACCTGTTCCTGCACTGATGTTGGAGATTGCAGGAGGTGGCACAGTTTCATCATATGCACAGGGTGTGAATTAGGTATGCCTGAGTCTGCCACTGATACCACCAATTGACATGTGTGTGTATGTGTGTTGGTGAGGGACAGCAGTACAGGGTGGGGCACTGTTGGTGCAGTGTGTGCGTGTATGTGGTAGCCCTAGGTGTTAACATTTCACATGTGTGTATGCACGCACACAGTTCCACCTCATGGCTGCCATATACAGGAGTTTGTGGACAGCCACCGACTGCACCTGGCAGGTCATACAGATCAGTGTCTGTGGGCACGGACATGGTACCTGTGCCTGGGAGGGGTGCTACAGACCATATCCGGTACTAAGCCAGACTGGGTACTGTCATCAGAAGCGGGAGTGTGTTGACTGGACACAGGTCCCTGTTGGGACTGTCCAGAGCCACGTGCACATGGTCTCCTGGGGCGTTCCGATGACAGCACAGACCCAGCATTGCTGGGGCTGCTGCTGGCACTATGGGGGCATCCACGGGCCTGTTGTAGTCTGTGTCGACTGCCAGCTGCTGCTGTTGCTGGCATACGGCCACGTCGACGCCGCAACCGCCCACCATTGCCCTGGCTCATGGACATGTGGTTGTGGAACTGCTGTAATATGTCCCCACAATGTCTGTCTATGACATCGGTGAAATTACGGATAGCATCCGCGATGTCACGCATATTGTCAGTCATGGCTGTGCGACATGTTCTCAGCTCCCTCAGACCCTGTCTGGTGTACCTTTCCATATGCGACTGTGCCTGCATGACAGCCCGAAACATAGCTGAGGTTGACAGACCTCTTTGGGCACGTCTGCCAGAGGCAGTACGCCCACGGATTCTCCCACGAGAACCCATGGGCAACTGTCTGTGTGGTACCATCTCAGGACCCTGCCCATGGCTGCTGTGTGGGGAAGCATGTGCCACAGATATCACATTACCCTGGTCAATGCCCACTGTATCCTGTCCATCACCTAGGGACAATAGTGACATAGGATGTACTGGCAGGATGACTGTGCGCAATGATGGGGTTGACAGCTGTGTACTGTCAATTGGCTGTCCAATGGCGGACCCTGACACACCTTCCTGTACCATTACACAGATATCATCATTATCAGTACCTGTGGCACCAGATTCAGGTTCCCTGCTGCAGGACACCAGAGCAACACCAGAACCTGTGGGAGGAAGACAGGAAACACAGTTTACAGTGTCCACACAATGTTACTAGTGATATACTTATGCACACATGCACACATGCACACGTGGACACATGCACACATGCACACATGGACACAGGCACACATGCACACGTGCACACATGCACACATGCACACATGCACACGTGGACACAGGCACACATGCACACATGCACACGTGCACACGTGTACACACGCACACATGCACACATGCACACATGCACACATGGACACATGCACACATACACACGTGGACACAGGCACACATGCACACATGCACACATGCACACGTGGACACAGGCACACATGCACACATGCACACATGCACACATGGACACAGGCACACATGCACACATGCACACCCCGCAGTATACACACAGAGCACTACTGAGTTACACTAGTATTACTAGCACTATCAGGACTATTATAGGTATTGTTAAAACACACTCACCAGCATGGATGGCCTGCCTTGCTGTAACACCAGAGGGACCTGCAGAAATGAGGAGATTAATGTCAGTGAGCACAACTGTGCCATTGATACTGCATATGATACAGTGCAGTAGTACACCAGTTGCCTTTCACACGTCAGCTGCTGATATTGCCAATATCACACCTGCACAATTACATACTATGTTGACAGCTACATACCACGGACACACCTTACACATGCATAAACTAACAGTTTACAGAACAGTCAAGTGTACATATGGCATATTACCTGCACGCTCCATGTCGTGCTGCTGTGTGGATCCAGCCTCCATCATGATGCAGGTGTATTGCTGTTGCTGTTCTGGGGCTGGAGCCACAACACTTAGGAGTAGCCCCTCCGGTCTGGTGAGGGGGATGTGTGGCCACCCACCTCCTGTGGCAACCTGTTGCCTGTGGATATCCGGCGACGCTGACGGACATTTCTGATTAAATCACTGCAGTGATGTCGCACCTGCTCATATGTCCTATTATGCGTGCCAATGTCATTTACCCTACGGACAAGGTCTTGCCACAGTGCAGCCCTCTCCTGCTGATTCTGGCTGGTGCGGAAAACAGTATGTCATAATCCGCACCAGGCTCTGGTGTATCTCCTCATCTTCTGCTGCAGAGTAGGCGGGATTACACTGACGCCATGTCCCTGGAAGAGAACACTAACAGGATATCAGCAGACTATGTCAGCAATATATGGCACACATACTATACATGATACTCAACTGTAGTGATATACTACTACTCCCATATGTAGCATGTGTGTGTCTCTTGGTGGATACACAAGTACATGGCCAGATATCAGTGCTCAGCCAACACCTGTGCAACAATACCTGCCACATTCCATACAACATAGTAGCATGCCCCATCGGTCAGCACACTGCGACAGGTCCAATGCACAACCTCACTCTGGGGGTTCATACCAAGGTACTGTATGTGGAACGCCATCCACTAGTGTGATCTGGACACAAGTTACTCGGCCTGGATATACATATCCCACCACCACCACCACCAGCACAGTAGACTACTTTGATATGTATGTGATTAGACAGTTATTCACTTGTTAGGACTGAGATGGTATCCATGCAGCCCACTGGGCCAGTGGAAGCCACAGCCCACACTGCTGACCCCTTCACGAATGCTTCCCACGGACATCCCAAAGATTGCATGGAACATGCACACACATTTCTAACCCAGACCCTATGCACAAAGGTTAGGCATCCTGTCCGGTGGACCCCAGCCAAAGGCAGATTGTATAACAATAGAAGGAAGCTACTGCAGGACAGAGCAGACTCACATTAAGGGAAGGCATCTGTGGTCAGCACTGGTAATAAGCTACGGTCTCTCATAACAACATCCACGGCCTACTCTGGGAGGGAAATAGCCACGAACACTATAGATAACCACAAGGCCTTCTTCAGTTATGTTACACATATGGACCAAATGCCTCAGATATGCTCTGAGTTAATACACACCTACTTAACATTCACCGAACACACAGATATTGGCAACATTCTTGCAGACAGGTTCGGTGCATGTATCCCCCCTCCTTCTCCCCCACAACTAGAAATACTTATCACAGCTGAATGTAACCTCCCTATCATCTCACATGTCCAGCTGAGGGCCGCCCTCAGCAAAGCAGAACACACAGCATCAATGTGACCTGATGGTATCCCTGGATGTGTGCTACGTGAACTCCAAGAGGACATACAACTGCATATAAGACTGATATTTAACCTTGGCCGTACTACAGGATATGTACCTGAACACTGGCATACAGCAACAGTGGTCTCACTCCACTAAGGAGGCACCTCTACTGACCCTGGAAACTACCGCACCATAAGCTTAACCAGCCTGGTCTGCAAAGCTATGGAATGATTCAGTATGGGACGCATATACAGCGATATTGGGTACCTGCAGACACTTGTTCCCGGCCAGTTTGCCTTTGTGATGGGCTGATCCTGCCTTTTGAACCTGGTTGACCTTTCAAAACAGTCACTACAGCTATTGATGAGGGCAACGCAATCCATACAGCCTACCTGGACTTGCCTAAGGCCTTCAACACAGTACTCCACTCAGGCATCATAGACAAGCTCATTAGCTTACATGTTACTACATATGTCACATGATGGGTTGCACACTGGTTGACATACAGAATCCATAATATCGATATTGTAGGAGCCATGTCAGACTCAATGCCAGTCACATGTGGTATCCCACAGGCCTCTGTCCTAGGACCCCTCTTGTTTGGCATTTATTTCTCAGATGTAAAAGCGAACATGTGCGGATTGTGGATGACAAAGTTCCCAGATGACTGCTAACTAAGCGCCATAGTCGTTACACCAGCTGACACACACATCCTACAGACAGGCCTCACTCCAATGGAAAACTGCTGCCAGGATCATGGCCTAACACTGAATGACATGTAATGTATAGTCATCCCCTTTTGGTGGAACTACGTGCACACAACATATCACATGGACATACCTATAGATACAGACCTATGACACATATGGAGGGTTCACAGTATGCAGACTATTAACCTGTTACTTTACATTACCTGTGTTTGTCGCAGCTGGTTGCATTACCGCTACTACTGCTTCCTGCTGCTGCTGGCATGGCTTGCTACTGTCACTGCTGACAGCTTAGACTCAGTGTGTGTACCGTGTGTTGTTGTTTGTGTTGTTTTTTTTCTCTCTCTCTGTCTCTGTCTGTCTCTCTCTCTCTCTCTCTCTCTCTGTCTGCCTCCAGACAGTGCAATGAACGTATTGCATGTGTGGAGTGTGAGTACAGGATGCTTTTGTAGGTATCTGCATAAGTCCATGTGATGGCCTCTGCACCAATTGTAAGCCAGCATTTGCTAATTGCATGCAGCCAGTTGTGTACTAATCGCAGTTCTCACTGTGATTTCAGGACAGTGCTATAAAAGGGTATGTGAGATAGGCGTTGCCCTTTCACATTGTAAGGGTGGGGACCATGCTGGTATGCTGTGGACACTGTTCTGTGAGTGTAAAGGTTAGTATCTCTCTCATGATTCAGGCTGTGTTGTAGATTCACATTTCTCCATTCCTCTCTCCTGTTTCCTGTAGTAAGTGTGTATGCACACTGACACCTACAACTATATATATATATATATATATATATATATATATATATATATATATATATATATGTAAATATACATACATTTATATATGTACATTAACTGACATTATTACCTACTAGCTACCAACTAGCATGGCTGTTTCTGTTCACACACTACTATTATGGAAATCCACTAGTTTTGACAGTAAGTATAAATGACATGCTTTGTGTACTACACATCCTATATTCCCTTTACATTCATTCCTACTATTACATGATATATTTATTTTTGCACAATGCTCTTGTATAAGAGTCATGGCTTAGTGGTAGGTCATGCAGACTACTGTTTCCAAGGTCCTGGGTTCAGGACTGACAGTGGGATTTTATTTTGCTTTTGAACTGACTACAGGACCTGTCAATCAGAGTGACTAAGGCACTTTTAAGCAGTTTTAACCAGGTTAGCGCTGGTTTGCGTGGAGCTCCCGCATGCGCACTGGCGTTCAGCTCCGCGCACACCCGCTTACAACCGCTTAACAGTGCTTCTCTGGTACACACCCGCGCTATTTTCTTTGAAAGAAATGAAAATGGGGAGACAGGAAAGTGGTGAAAAAGGGGTCACAAAGATGGTAAGACAGTAGGGAAACAAGCTTGGGATTTGCAGGAGGGATGTAGGTAAGGCCCATAGCTGCCCATTTCTTCATCAGCAACAGCTGTGCATATGTATGTAATCTGGTGTGACATTTGAAACCTTCCACCCCTGAGAGAGGTGTCAGGACAACAATAATACTTGTTGTACAGCCAATTGTAATTGATAGTTTCCATGTCCAGCAGACATGTGTGCGGAATGGGCAGCTATGTATTGTGGGTACAGAGTGCCCTTTTTTTTTTTTTTTTTTCAGGTGAGAGTGGTATGTCAGGTGAAGGAAGTCGGTATAGCTGGGGAGGTAGGTTGGGTAGGTCAACAGACAAGACAAACAAGACACATACAGGGGTGGTGTATGACACGTGTGGGGGGGGTTACACAATTGACGGGGACGGATGTTTGGATATCCAGAGCCCATGAGCCCACAGATGGCAACAGTGGAACTGATATCCCCACCCATGGGCAGTTGCCACTGTTCCTTCACTGCCCAGGACAGGGCTGTGCTGGGGGCTGTGTAGGCCAGGCAACAGGCATGCCCGTAAGTTGTGTCACCTGTGCCTCAAGCTGGCATAGGGGCCCAAGAACAGAGTCCCGGATCTCCCTAACCACCACAGTTCGGACGCTACGGAGGGTGAGTGGTGGTTCTCCTCCAGCCACGCTTGCAGAGGGGGGGACAAGCCCCATCCCCTGCAGCGCTTCCACCTGCAGGTGGCACAGGGCCAGCGGAGGAGGGTCCAGACTGGGCACTAGTGCCAGGTGCACTCGCCAGCTGAGGTGGGAGAGGTGGGTCCGCTGGAACCCACCTTCCCTGTCGTCCTATGTTTTGCATTATGTCATGACAGTTTGGGTTAGTAACATACAATACCATTCGCAATTAGTTGTAACAGCATGCATTAGTATTCCCATTAACCAAACACCCAGATATTCACACCATTGAACAGCGAGCATAACACATGCATAATTTGAACAGCAGTACACAGTCCAACAACATGCAGGGTTGATTGATGGCAACAGGCCATCAGGTTTGGATGTATGAACAGGGCAGATGCATCAACGGACATGCAAATATTTATCACTCAACAGGACAAATGTCCAGGGGTGTTAATTGTGATTGCACATACCATTTTCACGTGGAATGGGTTATATGTGGTTATAGGGTGGGGTGAAGAAAATAATATTAACACCTTCGAATACCAATACATATGCTGTACATTTCTAATAGCTGCAGATATATACACACTACTGTTCTAACTACAGTTTCCTATATGATAACTACTTCAATTTGGTGATAGGACTGTTACTGCTACATCAATATACATTTTATTGTTCTTCATACACATTCATATCTGGCTTTGTTCAGCTACATCATCCTGCTACATTTGCTTTATATAGCTATAGACAACTGTGGATGTTTGGTATGTCAGACAATCATACTATCTGCATATTGCAGACTGAGAGCAACATATCCAGATTTTGGGATACACATTCCAGCTGCAGCAACACTTTGAACACATTTCGCTGTTTGGTTCTGCTTCTCACATTCATTTCATTCTGTACTGACTGCAGTATACTTTATTCAGGGGTTATTGCTACTTTATTGGTGGATTCATAACTCTTTCTCACACTCTCTCACTTGTTTTCATTTTACTATTCAGGATGTTACTTACTTCTAGGCTTTATTGACATGTTTTACCTGTAGTTATTACAATCCTTTCCAGCAGTCTCACTTCTGTCATGTTTCAGTATTTCAACAGGGGTATATTTCACACATGTGATTTGCTCATCTTCTGCAGCTGTACTTTTCAGCCTGCTGCAGGTTGTGTACTATTATATTACACGTGGGGCATCTTTATTTCAGACTTTATTTCAGACATTTTAATTTTTCTGTTTGGATTACAGACTGCAACACACTTTTGTAATCAAGCAATACTTGCAAACACTCTTTGTTTCATAGTTTCATAGTATAGTACTAGGCTATCTGCCCTGGGGCATTTGTAAGCCTAGCCATAGAAATGTGGCTTTTGCCACCCCATGAAATGGTACAAAAATGTGCAGAATAAATTTAGAATACTGTGCCTCCATCTAGTAGTGACACAATGAAGGTCCCCTTGTATAATAGAATTAGTTTACTGTGCCCCTGTCTAGCAGTGACACTGTTACTTGCACATTTTATTACTTAGTGACTACACTGCACTCTTTTGCTAACTGTCATACTTTTATATTTCTTTACAGTTACTGGGAGAGGATTACTGACCTGCCTGGTGGCGCAACCGCACCAGCCTATCGCCATAGGCTCTGCGGTTCGCAGAACGGACACCTGCAGCTGTAATATAAATGAAGTAATATTGGAATACACATCTCCATAATATCAGCTAGTTTAATTTCTTACATACATAATTAAATGTAACTTACTCAGTAGTGGGGCGTTGGGCATTTGCCGGGCCTCCTGGATCCAAAGGTTCAATTGGTCCTGCTTGCGTCTCTTCAGGTCTGCATGGTGGTGACGAACCTGCTCACCAGTCCTTGGAATCCCTGTGGCACTGGTGAGATCATGAGCCAACCGGTCCCACGCCTCAGCCCTATATGCTCCCCACAGGACCTGGCCCTGCATGAGTTGGGCCTCATGATTGTGGACTAGGAGCCAGATCATGTATCTGGACTCCTCAACGCCCCACCTCTGTGCTCGAAAGCAACTACCCTCACCTCCTCCTGACATTCTGGCTGCAAGTTAGTTCTACAATCGTTTATGCTGTGTATTCCCGCCTATGGGGCTTATATATGCCGTTTTTCCCACACATATCTGTGATTGGCCATTTTGGAATTGTATCAACTTCACAAAACCTGCTTTGTCATGCTCCACTTTGTATTCATTCCTATATATTTGCTATTATTGCATTTCTAGGTACTGCTGTCATGGCTTAGTGGTTCAGTACCTTGACTATAGTGCATAGTATCCTGGGTTCAAACCTGGCCACTGCTTTTTATTTTGTATGACTGTCTAGACAGGCTAGGGGGTGTGTCTGTGTAAAGGCAGTTTTGATACAGCTTGCTCAACGTTGCCAGTCGGTTAGCTTGTTGGCACGATGCGCAGCTCCGTGCAAACGGGGTACGCTGGTTTACGCTTCATTTGGCTGTTAGCACGCATATTATGCTCAGCTCAGCTAGGGGCACACAGTTCCAGCGTGTTAAACCACTGCTCACCTACGGGCACTCATTTTACACCTGTTAAACCACTGCTCACCTACGGGCACTCATTTTACACCTGTTAAACCACTGCTCACCTATGGGCACTCATTTTACACCTGTTAAACCACTGCTCACCTACGGGCAGATGCACTCACCTTGTTAAACTGTAGCTCAGCTATAGGCACATCTCGCATTTTTTTTGTTTTGTTATCTCACATTTCTTCAAAATAAATGGACTATTTCATTATATTTTACATAAACTATGATTTTATATGTGTACATATTTGTCAGGGACTTGTTTCATGCTTATTTTACTAAAACTAAAAATTGATGTTGTGGGGGCTCGAACCATGAATGCCTGTTCTTCAGCCGACGTCTCTACCGCTACGCTATTGCTTCTTGGCTTATTTTGCATATTTAGTTCTTATATCCTTTTCCACTGACTGCTAACTGTGGCTAAGCTACGGGCACGCCCGCGCAAACGAGCGCACTCACGGGCAAACATCTTTACGATTTAAAAAAAATATATAACATGTTCATTTATATATTTTATGTTCATAGTCTGTGGGGGCATGTGTTGTGTTATGTTTATTCACATTTCCATGGCCTCTGTCATGGGTGTTTACTTTGGGCAATTTTACTCTTCTGGGGGTGTGTCCGCTTGCAGGGCTCGGCCTACAGACATGCCCCCTACTGTCTTCCATGGACCGTGTTAGCCTTAGGTGTGATTCAGCATGCCCTCATGCATATGCATGACATGCTGACATCACACCGTTTAACTGCAGCCTCCGTGTAAGCCATGTATCTCTTACACGGAGGCTTCGTGAATCCTGCCCGATGCCTATAGAAATCACCATATGGAACATTTCCAAAAAGAAAATATACACATCAATCAATTAAATCTAGATGAAAATGTTCTAATATAAAAAAGAAATACTAGAAAAATTAAAACTAGATCTTCAAGCACCCATATTCTACAAAGAAATTACAGATAAATAAAACAGGGTAAAATAATAAAGCTCCAGGTATAGATGGCATAACTATGGAAATATATAAACTTTCTCCTTCAAAGATACTATCCCTCTTCCATAAATCTCTATTAAAAATTCAGTCACAAGCTTTAATACCACCCTCTTGGAGATATTCCTTAATCACACCAATCCTAAAGGAAAACAAATCGCCAAACCTCTGTACCTCATATAGACTTATATCATTATTAAATAAAGACTATAAGATATTTATGACAATATTAACTAACAATGAAAATACCACTATCCAAAACTATAAATAATGATAAAATTGGATTTATATATCATAGACAAACACATGACAGCATTAAAAGGAAAATTTCTCTTATAGATTATGTTAATAAAGAAAATAAAGAAATACTCATAATTGGCTTAGATGTAGAGAAAGCCTTTGATTCCCTAAATTGGAACTATTTATTCAAAATCCTAATGCTATTTGAATTTCCTGCATGCTTTGTTCATCTCCTAAAGAATACATATACAAATAATTTAGTTTATGTCAAGTTAGGTCCTTTTACCCTTGAATCTATACATATAACAAAAGGCACTAAACAAGGATGCCCCATGTCACCAATTCTATTTGCTCTGGCTATTGAAATATTGGCAGATTCAATTTGTAATAATATAAAAATCAAAGGAAAAGATGTTTATGAACAATACAATTCTAAAGTAATGCTATTTGCTGATGGCATATTACTAACATTTTCTAATACAAAAGAGACATTAGAAGAATTAGCTATATTAATTGACAAATTTTCTAATGCCTTCAGGACTCCATTTCACTAAATCAAAATCAAAATTTTTATTTTTAAATAAACAAAAAGAACTGCAGACTAAAGGGGATCACATCATAGAGAAACAAGAATCTACCTTAAAATATCTAGGAACTGAGTTATGTAAGGATAATAATGAATTAGTCTCACAAACTGCAATAATAACACCAATACAATTAAAATCACTGTGGAAAAATGGAACAAAATAACAATAACATTTGAAGATCGACTACAGTTAATAAAAATGGTTTTACTGCCCAAGACCCTATATATAGCCTTGGCAATACAACTGTTACCAGAAAGGAATATAATTAAAAAAAATAATTCATGCCTGATAAAATCTTTATGGTTTCCCAAAAGAAACAGAATAGCTTTGATAGATATTGTGTAAATTAAAATGCTTTTCCCCAAAATTATACTGTGTGTACAGTAAAGGAAACGTGCAAGGCCAAACAGCAGTTTTCAAAATAATATGCTTGCTTTGCAAGAACAGTTATGTTCAGCTTAGATATTAATAACATATAGCTGTGGGCATTACTGTAAATGCATCCTGTTATAGGAAAAAAGGAAGTTGACTTTCTTGGCTTTCAGATACAGAAATGAATAAATAAAATGCAGACAGGTCAAGTGAAGCAAAGATGACACGGAGAGACTTTTGTGAAATCTTCAGATACAGCAAGGACCAAAAAGGGCATGAAATAACCATGGTCTTTTTCATGACACAGTCAGAAACCAGAAGAACAAGTCACAAGGACATTAAAAATAACATTGGTTGAAAAGAGTATATAAACTGGACAGTATGTTTCATTCAGGAGTGGCTTTTAGACTAAGTGTGCCTTAGTCTATTCATCTGTCTAGCTGTGTTATAATAGAATTGAAATAGCTCTGACAGAATTAACTGTTTGGCAAGAATTTGTTCTGAGACAAAGAAAGTATAACAGATACAGTAGTATGGAGTTTGTCTGGTCACTTTTTGGACATTTTCTTCAGTGGTAAAATAAATACCTCTGCTTGATATTTCTTCAGAAAAGAAAGAAATATATTTCTTCAGTGGCGAACCTTGGCCAGTGACTGTGATGATATATCTGTTACCAGCAGTTAATATTACAGAGGGATCCCTACTACTTCCTACGTTAGTTCAACAGACTGACAGATCCAGTGCTTTAGCAGAGAAACAGTTTCAGTTCCAGTACTTCATTGGTGGACACAGAGCACCGCTGTGGAAGCTGTCCAGCGTCGGACCACCTACAATTCGTATGTGGAGAAACGCTGTCCTTTTCCAGATTGACTTCAGCCTGATCACCTGCTTGTCTTCTGCATAAATTACGGTACTTTCTTCACAGTTATAACATGCATGCAAGTGCAGACAGTTAACTTTACAGTGCCCACATATTGTATATATAAATTTACATGGTTCAACCTTCTGTGTTAGACATAAAATGTAAATCTAAAATGTTTGATGTTCATATATTACATAACAGTTGTGTTGTAAATGTATAAATGCCTATAATCCATACACAAAATGCAGAGCAATTCATAAAGACTGTTTTTTATATGGAAGTAACTTTGTTAACTTCTGTCTAGCTTGTCACGGGAGTCTGGTATGTAAGCCATACCATAAGATATATCCTATTCTGATAAACAATCTGTTTCATTCTAGCGTTGTTATTTCTTCACTTAAGCAACAATTAAATATACATTCTGCAGTCACCTAAATGTCATACAGTACAAGTATATGCAATTATTGTTAGTAATGTAATAGACTACATCAACATGTTATTTATAGTAAATATGCAAATGCACAAAAACAAGAAAGTTCTAACATAGTACAGTGTGCTATCAATATTAACCTTTTAGAGAAAAGGTTTTCACAGCTTTTCAAAATTTCCCTACAGACAGTAGTAAGGGACAATAATGCCATTTACAGAAACAGACTCAGCATAGCATTCAGACTTTACATAATGACATTTCTGGTTTAATGTAACAATCAGATAGAGCCCAGCATTTACTAAGGGCACAAACTACAGAGGTTAATTTGACAAGACAGTTAGAAGAAGGCCAGCAAGGGTTTCATTCGTCAGGGATCAGCAGAAATGACAGTTATTTCTCCTGCTGATAAATCTCAATAGTCTTGTTTATTACAGACTCTGCCTCAGTGGCAAAACAAAAAAAATATATAAATTTTATTTCAATATGTTGGCATTTAAACAATGGTTAACATACACTGTGTGGTCTATTTCAAATAATGCTTTATTTAATTTTTTTTGCATTTACACATGCCAGTTTGTGTCAGAAGGAGATTCATCAATAGTGTTGGCAAAACCCTAAAACATGCTCCAGTACTACGGGAGTTATGAGCATTCATTCCCAAAATGATTTACAGGGAAAGTTTAGTATTGTCAAAATCAAAGCACATAAAAATATACAGGAAAGGCTACAGTAAATGCTTTGGCAAATGGCAAAGCAAAACAGACAGCTAAAACAGGTGAGTGTCTAGACTTGCGTAACTGTTTTACAGACAGTCTAAATAACATGACAAAAAACTAAATAATGTTTTAGTCAGGCAAAATGTTATGTTAAAGAAATTCTGTCAGACAATAGAGTGCTAGACAGTTTAAAAAAGTATGCAGTATTGCAGATGCACAAAGCAAATGTACAAAAACAGCGTGTAGACTACGTGGTGAAAGGAAGGGGATGTAATGCATGGTCTAATGAAAAAGTATGCAGTATTGCAGATGCACAAAGCAAATGTACAAAAACAGCGTGGTGAAAGGAAGGGGATGTAAACACAGGAGGAACATGAGCAGCTTCTGCTCCACCAGGGTCACAGACAGACAGATACACAACAAAGTTCATAAAAACAGGTGATATGTTTTACTTGTAAGAAAAAAGGTCACATTAAACAAAATTGTCCATATTACAAAAGATGAAGGAAAAGTCAAATACAAAAAGGTATCTATGCAGATAATAGTGCTTCTTCAAACCCCCAAAAATAGGGAAGAAATCAAGATAAAGAAAATATATTAAGGGGCAATCAGTCACAGGAACACACACAGAGGGATACATAAAAAAGTAAAGTATATCCTATAACATACCAGGTCATGGCAGGCAATAGGCATTAAAGCAATAAATTAACAAAATACAGGTTATCAGTTGGCAGCAAAGTACAGGGATCTTTTAAAGCAATGGAAGACAATGTTAGTATACAACACTCAATTTTAATTAATTAAACAAAGGGGACAGTAAAAGACAGAAAAATAATTTACTGGTTTAATAAGCCAGGACAGATTCAAATTAAACACACAAATAACTTACAGCCATACAGACATAAAGCTAAAGTTAATACAGATACAGTAAATACATTTACAGTAGTGCAAATAGTATATGCAAAACTAAACAATGCAATTAAATGTTAGGTATGTAAGTCCACATCTACATCTGGAAATGGTGTAACATTTAAGGCAGTACCTATGACAAATCCTAAATGACAAAAGGTTCTATAGTAACGAGAAGGTCAATCCCCCCACATTAAAAGTACAGTATGTCTTCAAAAGCAGCTTATGCATACAGCAAACAGGATCAAAATTGGTAAAAAACAGTGACTGTAATGTCATAGTTATAAAATATAACAGCAAACAGTCTTATAAACAAACTAGTACAGCAAAAACATCATTAGTCAAACTGGAGTAACTGCCATCCGGGTAATAATGCACAGCAATACATACAGGTAGTAAAGTACAGATTCATTACAAATAGCATTTTCATATTGGTTCATAAAAATCAGTGTAAGTTAATAACATTCAAACAGTATCAGTACAGTAACAGTCTGTTAACAGTCTTAAAAAGTTTAAATTTGTTTCTATAACTGCAATCTATGAACAAGACAAGGCAATCTAAAACAGTTGCAAATAAAAAATGGGGAGAGATACTCAGATATAATAAATCATGAGAACAGGGACATCATGACTGGATACCTGATTTCAATATATTTTGGACATGCAAAATTTGTTTGCAAAGGCATGTAACAAGTCAAATTGTTAGGTTTTTAGCCACATTCCTTACAGAGGGAAAAATGCCATTACATGCAGTCCCTGTAGAGATTACACATACAGGTTTTATGTTTAAAACTCTTATGAAAGTAGAGTTGTAAAACAATCAGCCATAAAAACATTTACAGTTGATGAATAATAGAAAAAGAGATATTCTGTTTTCAAAAGAACTATGTCATGTAAAAAAGCTTGAGTATAAAATAAAAACAGCATGGGAGTTAACACACAATACTTCTTTTAAGGAAGAAATGAAAGAGAAGAAATTTTGTTACATAGAGTATGCAGTTCCAATAATAAAAATTACTCACACATTACCAGAGGACATGGTAAAAAATCACCAGAAAAAGAGGGAGGTTCATAATAAAAAAAAAATAGGAAAAGATTTAAAAACAGCTGGACATAGGAAATGGTGTTATTTCAAAAACTGAATTTTTCACTGGTATAGTGCCACTAAAGCAATATGGAAAGTTATGGAAAGTTAAGTTAAGTCAGATATAACAGAGCAAATGTGTTATAAAACTGTCAAACAAGTAACTGTTGTTAACAATGAAGAAAGGCTATTAAGTACAGAGGATCACATTTTCCTGTAAATTGCTTTTTTTAAATATTCTTTTCCCAAAGCAATAATAAAATTATGCAATGCAAAAGAAATATGCTTGTTTCTAATACAAGGTTTTGCCTTGTAAAGCAAGGGTTAACTTGACAAGATTTAGAAATGCTTGTGTGTAACTGCAAAACTGACAACTTGCTTAAGTAAGCATAAAAACAGTTAAAAATAGATAAGTAATAATGGCTGTGTGTCGATGATGGGGTACTATAATTTCCATATTAATTGCTCTTATCATCATAAGATTTGTGTTAATAGAGTAACAGCCGTTGGTAATATAACATTGTATAAAAAGATAGCATTGAATGTTGCAACAGACCAAGGGATTCAAAGTACTAAAGATCTTATTTTGTTGTAAATTGTTTTACAATTTTCATGGGTCTTAAAGAAAAAAGTGGGAATTGATAGATATTGTGTAAATTAAAATGCTTTTCCCCAAAATTATACTGTGTTTACAGTTAAGGAAATGTGCAAGGCCAAACATCAGTTTTCAGAATAATATGCTTGGTTTGCAAGAACAGTTATATTCAGCTTAGATATTAATAACATATAGTTGTGGGCATTGCTGTAAATGCATCCTGTTATAGGAAAAAAGGAAGTTGACTTTCTTGGCTTTCAGATGCAGAAATTAATAAATAAAATGCAGACAGGTTAAATGATGCAAAGATGATGTGGAGAGACTTTGGCATGAAATAACCATGGACTTTTTCATGACACAGACAGAAACCAGAAGAACAAGTCACAAGGACATTAAAAATAACATTGATGATAAAACCGGCTAGTGTTTCCCGAAGTTGTACAAGAAGAAAGCTAAACTTCATAGAACAACCAAAAACACCACCACAGACTTCAACATTTCTTTAATATCAAGATGCACACATAAAATGGGTAGAACCCAATCAAATAGAATGAAATTCTATTCTTAATAAAATCACTTATGGCCAATCAAGAGATAGCATTGGGCCAATGCCCTATTCTCAGATCAAATAAGGATTTAGCCAATTAAAAAGCAAAAGTGTACAAAAGTGCTATCTCTTGATTGGCCATAAGTGATTTTATTAAGAGTTTCCCCTTTCAATTCACTACGCTCTGATGAAGGTTAACTCCGAAAGCGCTTATCGTTCATGAAGTACCAGGGGATTTTATTTCATTTAATTCTATTTGATTGAGTTCTACCTATTTTATGTGTGCATCTTGATATTAAAGAAATGTTGAAGTCCGAGGTGGTGTTTTTGGTTGTTCTACGAAGTTTAAAAATAACATTGGTTGAAAAGAGTATATAAATTGGACAGTATGTTTCATTCAGGGGTGACATTTTTGACTAAGTGTGCCTTAGTCTCTTCATCTGTCTAGCTATGTTATAATAGAATTGAAATAGCTCTGACAGAATTAACTGTTTGGCAAGAATTTGTTCTGAGACAAATAAAGTATAACAGATACAGTAGTACAGAGTTTGTCTGGTCTACTTTTGGACATTTTCTTCAGTTACATTTTCTTCAGAAAAGAAAGAGATACATTCTTCAGTGGATACAGTTCTTCAAGCTTTGATACACCATATCAGACCATGGAAACAGGGAGGATTAAACTTTGTGGATATAGAAACATATGTAAAAGCATCAATATCTAAAAATCTCAGACTGGATAAGTCCAAATTACTCTGCAAATTGGAAACAATTACTAATTGTAATATCAATAAATGAATTTGATTTTCAAAAACAAATTTCAAATAACAGATAAAAACAATTTGCCATGGTACATATTATGTATTAGTATGCAATATAACATAACTAAACCCACTAAAACTCGTATTATTAATTATTACATTGACTCATTTAGGAAAATTATTAATGCAAATATAGATGTAAAAATATGGTTTGATCTTTGACACCATTTATAGTCACAAAGAACTTTCCACATAAAATATTTAAAGAAATTATTAATTCCTGGGGACAGAAAGGATTTGTTTATTGGCTCCAATGTATCAACGAACTAAAAGTTTTAGATATAAAAGTAATAAAAACAACATACAAAATTACACAACAGGACTGGCTAACTTTACAGAGTATTCTGTCATATTCGCAAGATTTAAGTAGAATAATTAACAATTCTTCATTTAAAGAAATACCTAAATTTACGAACTACATATATGAAATCATATATAATGACTTTGACATGGGAAACAGTATTTCAAAATTTTACAAAATATTGATAAACTATAAAACAACACCCAAAAACCTCATATTGTAAATATATAACAAAAGGACACTCAATACAGTTAACTGAAGATATTAAAACAAATATCTTATTATCACTAAAATATACATCATTTACACAATACTGGAAAGTTTTTAATTGGAAATGATTGCACAGAGCATTCTTAACCCCAGACAGAATCAGTAAAATTAGTTCTTCCATAAAAGGAATATGTTGGGGATGTGAGCAAGTACACAATGCAGATTGGAACCACATTTTCTTTGATTGTGTTAAAATTAAGCCATTTTGGAATAGTATTAATAACTTTCTACAAGCTTTATCTAATTAATCATTTTATTTAACTAAAGCTCTTGTATTATTAAATGTGAGCGAAGGTCCTCATTTCAATAGGTCAAACATGTCTCTACTATTGACTATACTTGCAATTTCAAGAAGTGTATAACAAGAAGATGGAATACAAACACAATACCAACTTTGGAAGACTTCTCCAGCCTACTGAAGACCACAGCATTATTAGAAATTAAAATTAAAGAACTAAGAATTTATCCAAAGCCATTTATCAACAACCCTTGGGGAAAAGTCTTATATTTGATTAACACTATACAATAATTGATCCGACACTCTGATAATGGATTGGACATACTTATAAGGTAACTGTATACATTAAGATCTGTTATAGTGTCAGGCTCATGTAAATAATATACATAGTTATTTAAGATGTTATGTATAAATACTATGGAATTCATTCAAATGTATTTGAAAAATAAAAATTTTTGAGAAAAAAAGCATAAGATGAACAAATGTAAATATACTGTGAACAATAAAAGCTATTAAAACTGTATAAATAGCAATGTTATCAGCAAGACATTTTCTTTACAGTGATAGTCAGTACATTCATAGTCTTTGTGTAAATACTATATTTTAATGCACAAGAAAATTGCATTATAATTTGTACTAAGCTTTCACAAATAAATTGTCATATCTTAGATCCTATTTTTACCTCACTGTGCCTCCTGTGGTTGCATTTGGACATATAGTCCATATTGTGAATCAAATATATTAATCTAAATTATATGGCCTTATTCTATGCCTCCAAATCTGGATGCCCCAAACCACCTTGTATTAGTCAATTTCCCATTGCACTCTTTCCCCTTGTGTTATCCCAAAGAACTCCTTAATTTTCTTTTTCAAACTCTTCCATATCTGGTCTCTCAGTTGGGACATATATGCCTGACCTAAAAAAAGGGACCAGTGGGACCAAAAAGCATCTTAAACATTTGTATCTTAATTATCTGTGTCCAGAAATAGTTTCTATAGTCTTGTTTTGCCTGTAATCTATTGAGTAGTTTCTTCCCACACTTCTTTAGCTGTTTGCTCAACATCACATTCAACGAAATCACCAAGTATCTCATCCTGACATGACCATACAAAAAGGAGAAGCTCTGTCAAGTCCCTTGTTAGGGAAAAATTCATTACTTTGTATCTTGCTATACTATTAAAATATTTCAATCTATCAAATATAATTTTATGTCATGTTTTGGACTGTAACATTTAATATATTGTCTAAAAAAGGGCTATTTTCTCATTGGTATTCTCCATTTATATCCAGTTATGTTTGATTGTTTGTCTTATGTCCCTTGCTAAAGGCTTTAAATGTTAGGCTATACATATTAAACAGCTCATCAGAACACTTCACTCTAGCTTGAGCTCCTGTATAGATATTTAGGCAATAATCCATGACTGTGTGTGGGCACATCAGGATTTACCTATGGTTGGTCTGGTTCGATCATGAGAGTGAAGCTCAAGTGATGAAACAAAGCCAGCCATGGGTAAATCCTGTGATACTCACATCCAGGAGTGGGCTACTGCTATTATACAATTACATTATTTATTGATTGATTGATTTAAGAAATAAATTGTTTACTGTTCTTAAATAATATCTTTGTATAAGGGCACTTTAGACTTCTGCCACTCTGTCTTCCTTATACTGATGTACTGCACATGCTTACGGGACTGACATTCGGATACTTGCACAATACATCATTGTAGGAGAAGTGATGTTGAAAATATAATTTTCATTGCTGTTTTTTCTTTAACTGGGAAAAAAATACAAATTTCCAAGGGACAACAAACATATAAGAAAAATCAGGAAGAATTTTGTTTCTTTACCTTTGCAGAACATATCTGATTTTTCCTATATTTTGCTATAACTCTTAACATATACCAATAGAAGGTCTGGTTGCTCAATGATACATCAGCACCCAAATTTTTTCTATTGGTACATGCTCAGTTTACAATAGGGACACTGGTGGGGCAGTCCAATCAGCAACATCATTTTTGAATGGTAATAAACATAGGTTCATAGATTCATAGTTGTGTACTAGGCTAATGGTCCTGGGGCCTTTACAAGCCTAGCCATAGGATTACCCTGGCATTGTGCCACCCAACCTTAGTTCCCAATGCCTCTGTCGAGTAGAGCCACTGGAGTTATCCCGGGGTGAATTTTCATTTCCCATCCACTCATCAAGATTTCCTCTTGAATAGGGTCAGTAAGGTGCTCTGCTTGACATGTATGGGAAGTCTTTTCCATAGCATGGGCAGTCTCTGGGTTATGAATCTGTACCTCCAGTATGTTCTGCTGATTGTGGTAATGAGGTTGAGGTCTCCGGACCATGTGGTGCGAAGGGATTGGGATTTCTTTAGATGTAGCATTTCTAACAGAGCTGTGTCAGATATGGCTTTGTAAGTGAAGCTAACAAGTAGGTGATATGATATGATATCTAAGTAGGTAATACGATACAGAGAATAGTTGGAGTTTTTTGAGTCTGTCCATATAGGACAAGTGTTTAAGGCCTAGGATCCTCTTTGTGAGGTACTTTTGCGGCCAGTTGTTGCAGGTGTCAAGTGAAGTACATGCCAAATGGGACATTCTACTTGATGACTGGCCTAATGAGGGAAGAGTAGAGAGAGACAATGACTTCTGTCTTACTGGATGCAAAACCCTTAGTCATGAGATGTGCCACATAGAAGGAGTTTCTGACTACAGTGGCAATGTGGTGATCAAAAGAGAGGTTGCTGTCAACCTGTGTTCCCAGATCTCTTATAATCCCTTCTGTGTTCAGTGGACTACCATCAATGTGGTAATTCATAGGAAGTATGATAAAGCAGTTTACAGTTTAATAATTCAGTAAAAATGCAATTACAGTAATGCACACTATTACAGCTACTAGCTCTAGCCACTAAATTAAAGTTTTAAACAGAATAAGGAGCAAGGAGACTCTAGAGAATACTTTTAACTGCAAACAAATCATTTATATGATACCTGACTAGAACACAGATACCTCACAAAAAAATGCACAGAAAAGCACAGATAGAGCACTCAAAAACAGAAAATACAACTATCAATATAAAAAATCAGTTTACAGTTAAGTAATTCAGTAAAAATGCAATTAGAGTAATGAAACATTATCTAGCAATGAAAAATACAGTTAAAACAGTATAAAACAGTACACAAATGCAGTGAAACAGTAAAAAAACCTTTATAACAGTGCAAAATGTAGTAGATTAACTGTATAGCATAATTATAAGTGTTAAAGAAGTGCAATTCAGTGAAATAAATGTAAGAAATAACTTGTTCTGTTCTTGGATTCTTAAGGAATTTCTGCTTTGTCCCAGTGATGAATCTCTATTCCACAGCCTGGTAAATGCAAGTACAGCCCCCTACAGACACAGGGTTTATATACCAGAAAAGATGGAAGAATCTAGAAGCTCAAATTACTACTTAGTCCTGCTATCCCCTGCTCTTACACCAATCACTCATGCTAGAGAAGGGCAGGAAACCCTGTTACTCTCAGTAACAAAGAAGACAAGACACTAACAGCAGAAGTTGGCTGCCAGAAACACAGGAAATTCAACAAACAAAACTACCAGGCCTGGATAACTGCAGGCCTCTATCCAGATTATGCTACCTGAGTAGAACACAGAAACCTCACAATAAATGCACAGAAAAGCACAGATAGAGCACTCACAAACAGAAAATACAAGTCTCAGTATGAAAAAGCAGTTTACAGTTTAGTAATTCAGTAAAAATACAATTACAGTAATGCACACTATTATAGGTACTAGCTCTAGCCACTAAATTAAAGTTTTAAACAGATAAAGGAGCAAGGCGACTCTAGAGAATGCTTTTAGCTACAAACAAATCAATTATATGATACCTGACTAGAACACAGAAACCTCACAAAAAATGCACAGAAAAGCACAGATAGAGGACTCACAAACAGAAAATACAACTCTCAGTATGAAAAAATAGTTTCAGTTAAGTAATTCAGTAAAAATGCAATTAGAGTAATGAAACAGTATCTAGCAATGAAAAATACATTTAAAACAGTATAAAACAGTATACAAATGCAGTGAAACAGTAAAAAAAAAGCTTTATAACAGTACACAATGTAGTAGATTAGCTGTATAGCACAATTATAAGTGTTAAAGAAGTGCAATTCAATGATATAAATGTAAGAAATAACTTATTCTGCTCTTGGAATCTTAAATCTTAAGGAATTTCTGCTTTATCCCAGTGTAATAAATATTAATCTTGTCCATGTTTGTAAAAACTCAAATACCTCAATTGACTTCTTCATAAATTCCCAAATCACTCTGTCAAATGCTTTTTCAGCATCCATACTTATTAATATCAATATATTATGATTGTTGATGCTAATTTTTAGCATGATACTACATGACAGTGTTAACTTATACACAGTATGTACTCAAGGTACAGAGTTTCAGGAAAAATTGGTTCAATCATTATCTTGAAAAACAACAAAGAGATCACCTCTCATGGGTTCAGTATGTCACTGAGAACAGTAAAAGTTCCTCAACTTCGCAAGTCTTTCTGATAAGGACTTTTTCTGACTGCGGTGGTGGTGCTGCGGTAGCGTTGTCACCTCACAGTATGACGTTGTCCTGTTCGATTCTCAGCTAGAGTGTCTTCTGTGTGGAGACATGCGGGAATGGGCGTACCTTCGTTGAAGGTTGTGCGTCAGAGCTGGCAACTCGGCAGGTAAAAATCTACTGCCAATCATTAGTGGACCGGAGTTCCGCTGTGGCGACCCCTAACCGGGAAAAGCCAAAAGACACAACGACAACAACTTTTTCTAACTTGAAGATATTTCTTGTTAAATAACTTTGGGGCTTTTCTAATGAAATCATATGATTACTTTTAAAGCAGCAAAGGTCAGATAGATATTTTTTATAGAGTAAATTGATAACGTGGTTGAGGGAAAATGATTTCTCTGGTTAGGCTATACATTATGTATATCTATATATCTAGATCTATCTATATAAATATATCTATATATAATGGATTCTCTTCATAGAGTCGACTTACCATTTCACTGACTATCATATCATCGAGACGACAATGTTGAAAGCTTAAAAACATGAACACCCGAAACATAGTTATTTTTTCTAACTAGCTATTTGTACTGCAGTGTTACGCAGTTATTGCACATGCCATAGTATTTTCTCTCGGGTAATCACTTGGCCACCATGATGAACTTTGCCCTTTTCTCCACTATTGTGCAATCCCAAAGTTGGTATATTTAGTTGGTGGGGGGGCAAAGCCCTCCATTTTGATGGGTTTAATTTTATTACATTTCTATTTTATTTGTTGGTGGCCAAGTGGTTAATTACCCAGAGAAAAGATACAATGTTCTGGGTGTTCCTGTTTTTAAACTTTCGAGACTGTCGTGTCGATGATATGAAAGTCAACAAAATCATAAGTCGACTATATGAAGTAGACCCATATATATATATATATATATATATATATATATATATATATATATATATATATATATATATTCTTTATCACATGGGCAACTCATAAATCTTTCTGATGTTGGTCAGTATCCTTTGGTCAAAGGTAAGTTGTTAGTGACTAATGTTCCCAGGGCTTTGATATTTTAGATTTTTTTTCCAGAGGTTGTAATTCTGTTAATCAAATTCAATCTCTTTCTTCTCAAATTTACATCTGCAATTATTAGTATTAAAAGAGACACTACAATCATTAGAACAAGTGCGTATGTTATGTTTAACTTGTAGTAGTAGTAGTAGTCAGTTGCTAAGACATGCATGTTTAGTAATCCAGACTTCCCTCTCTACCTTGGAAACTGAAAAGAAAAAAAGATTCTAAAGAACAGAATAGCCAAAACAAAGCTTTTTGGTGCACCCTCTGAGATATAATCAGTCAGACAGCAATCTTCCCATTCATACTTGTGTTCCTTTACTTACCTACTGTTTAACCTATAAAGAAACACATGTGTATGTTTTCAAAAATTTCCTTGAGTGTTATCTTACAAAATTTTAGCCAAGTGCATTTAGGCTGTATGAATAATACAATCTTTGACCTGTAATGTTGCTGCAATGTCTTCAAAAATGATGCTTCATTTAAAAAACCTGATCTACCTTTGGTAAATCCATACTGACGAATGTCAAAAAGAAGCAAATTAACAGTATTCCTTTGTCTTAGCCCTGTAATTATTTGTTTGATTGATCTTGGACTGTGCATGTTAATCACATATATCTATAGTGTTCATGGTGTGAGATAACACATGCATTGTGTATTTGGACCACAACAGCTTCTCATCAATGTTTTGGAATATGCCCTGTTATAAAAAGTTATTCAACAGTTATTGGGGCATCTCTACTCTATGCAAGAAGCTGCCAGGAATATTGTCAGGACCCATGGAACTATATTTTTGATAGTTTTAGGGTTTCATGATCATAACCTTTCAATTATTTATGATGTAATGTTCTCTGTCTCTGCAGAATAGCCTGTATAATTTGGGTATTTCAAAATAATTATAAAACATGTCTGCTAGGATATTATACTAATGACTCATTTCCTTATGTTTCCTAATGCAGGTGTTGAATGTCTTTATATTGCCTTCTGCTGCTGTGAAAACCTTAATTTCTTTGTTACATGTAGAAACATTTTTAGATGACTACAAAGCATCTTCTGAATTTTGTTTAGCCTGTGTTTATTGATTCTGGATTCATTTTGAAGGTCAAGGTCACCAAAGCCAAAGCTAAACGGGGCACTTAAAGGGGCACTATCGCCATTCAAAGTACAGTTCCCTGCCTCGGACTGAAATGTAAAGGTTTCCACCCCTTTACTTAACTACCTCCCACTATGTGACATCACCATCTAATCCTACACACATATCACCTTACTTTGCTTACCTTGTCCCATTCCTGTTTTGGTTCCCTACTGCAAAATGAAAGGTAGTTGCTCTAGTTCCTAGAGATTGTTATAGTAGCAGCTTACAAAAAAAAAAAAAAAAAAGTACTATGTACTTGCACTACTGACAAATTACCTAGAGTAGACCACAAAAGTGCTTTAACCCAGATGCCAGCAAACACTCCTGATATTCAGGTAATTTTGTTCTACTTCAGAGGTTTTATGTAGATACATTCATGGGCATTGGTAACAGTGCACATTCTCCGCAGTGATCTATTTTTATTTTTTTATCAAATTTCACTAATAAAGTGGATAGGATTTAGGTTGCCTGTGAGCTACTACAGCAGTAAGTCCTGGCACTATATAAAGTAAGCACTTGCAGACTGGTTATATAGAGGATGCAGTATGAGTGATTAGGGGCACCTGATAATCAGGGACAGTTTTTCTCCTGCAAAAATTTTGAATTAGCAGTGGTCATGACCTTTTTGTGGACATCAACAATCCATTTGTTTTTTCCCCTTTATTGAGCAATTAGGGTTGACAATGAAGATTGCAGTGAGCATTCCTCTCAGTTGTACCTGCATTTGCAGAATGTCCAAACATTCCTGATTTTGCCTCGTTGTTTTACCTTCTCCCTCCTAAAGTTTTTGATTTTCAGCCACACATTACTGTTTTATGCCTTATTGCTCAGAAGCTTCATTGTGATGCAAAATCCACTGTTACAAGCATTTTGTGTGAATTAGAGGCAGTATTTACCTTAACGCAAAATAGAAATTGTGGAATACCAGGTCACCGATACTATTTTTTCTACCATTTACCATTTACAACTCATGATTTGTAGATAAAGCAGTCATTTAACTGGCATTCCATTTAGGTCTGTGATTTAAGGGTTTGCTCATTTGGAAATGCCAAATTGTTAAAAAAATAAGTTGGCCCGCAAATCCGGCATTCTGTGATCTATACTGTGGGCCGGATTCACAAAACCTCCGTGTAAGACTTAATATGTCTTACTCGGAGGCTGCAGTTGAACAGTATGATGTCAGCATTCCATGCATATTCATGAGGGCATGCTGAATCATACCCTAGTCTAACACGGTACGTGTAGGGAAGTAGGGGGCATGTCCGATTGCCGAGTACTGCAAAGGAACACACCCCCAGAAGAGTCAGAGTCCTGAAAGTAAACACCCACGAGCGAATCCGCTGAAATGTCAAGGAACACAACACCTCACATCCCCACAGACTAAACCTTACTAAAAATGTGCAAAATGTAAAAATAGCAATTTCATTTTTTTTTTATAATTTCCAAAATGTTTGCCCACATTTGTGCCCGTTTGCGCCGGTATGCCCTTCGCTCAGCCACAGTTAGCAGACATTGAAAAGTATATAAGATCTACATATGCAAATTAAGCCAAGTAGCAATAGCGTAGCAGTAGAGATGTCAGCCAAAGAGGAGGTAGTCACGGTTCGTGCCCCCACAACATCATTCTCCATTTTTATTTAAATAAGTATGAAACAATCCCCTGACATATATATCTATATATATATATATATATATATATATATATATATATACACATATATAAAACTATCATTTAAGTAAAATGTGATGAAATGGCCCATGTATTTGTGAACAAAACCAACATAATATATAAAAAAAGGATCAGAATTGCCCATAGCTTAGCAACACTTTAACAAGCTGAATATGAGTGCCCGTAGGTGAGAAATGCTTTAACAAGCTTAATATGAATGCCTGTAGTTGAGCAGCACTTTAACAAGCTGAATATGAGTGCCCATAGGTGAGCAGCGCTTTAACAAGCTTAATATGAGTGCCCATAGCTGAGCTCCGATTCACCCAGCTCAATATGAGTGCTTATAGGTAAATAACGCGTTAACCAGCATAAGCCGTTTGCACGGAGCTGCGCAGCACACCAACCAGCTCACCATCGGGCAATGTTGGGCAAGCTGTAGGAAAGTCACCTTTACACAGACACACCTCCTAGCCTGACTAGACAGTAGTAAAATAAAAAAGCAATGACAAGGGTTGGACCCGGGATACTGTGCACCATAGTCAAAGTCCTGAACCACTAAGCCATGATAGTTGTACTTAGAAATACAGTATTAGCATACATATAGGAATGAATGAAAATAGAACCATGACAAAGCAGGTTTGCAGTAAGCTGATAAATATCCAAAATGGCCAATCACAGATAAGTGCGGGAAAACCGGCATATATAAGCCCCATAGGCGGGAATACACACCATAACTGATTGTGGTACCCATTTGCAGTCAGGATGGCAGGTGCAGGAGAGGGAAATCGCTTTAGAGCACAAAGGTGGGGTGCTGAGGAGTCAAAATATATGGTTTGGCTCCTAGTCCATGATCATGAATCCCAACTCATGCAGGGCCAGGTTCAATGGGGAGTGTACAAGGCAGAGGTGTGGAACCGGTTGGCACATGATCTCACCAGTGCCACAGGCATTCTGAGGACTGGTGAACAGGTCCGTCACCACCATGCGGACCTGAAGCGACGAAAGGAGGACCAACTGAACCGATGGATCCAGGAGGCCCGCCAAATGCCCAATGCCCCACTACTGAGTAAGTATCCATGTAATTAAGTATGTAAGAAATGCTATCCTAGCCTATAGTATGGATAGGTATGTTACAATATTCCTTCATTTATATTACAGCTGCAGGTGTTTGTTCCACGAATCGGCAAGCCTATGCTGATAGGCTGCCGAGGTTGCGCCACCAGGCAGGTTAGTAATTATTCTGCTGGTATTGTTATAGAATATAAGTGGGACAGCTTGTAAAAGAGTTCAGTGTTATAACCCAGTAATAAAGGTCAAATAAGCCTAGAAGAAATATTCTGCTAGTATTGTAAGATTAGATAAGTGATGCAGCCTGGAAAAGAGTATTGCAATCCATTAATAAAGATTAAGCAAGTCTCAAATAGAGTTTCCACCTGTATTGTAATATCAGATAACTGCTTCAGCCTGAAAATGAGTGTTGTAATCAATCAACAAAGGACAGACAAGTGTCAAATACATCCTTGTAAATTCTGCCATATGAAATAAGTGAGTCAGCTGGAAAGGATTGTTGTAACCCAGTAATAAATGTTAATAAAGCCTAGAATTAAGTACCATCCTGAAATGTAAATATAAAATAAGTGAGAGAGTGTGAGAATGAGTTTGAAGCTACCATGAAAGCTGTAATAAGTCTGGAATAAAGGTATACTGCATTCACTACATAATGAAATGAATAAGACAGCCACAACCAAAGAGTGAAATGTCTTTAATAAAGTACAGAACCTGGATTGTGTCCGTCCTGCAATTTGGATATGTTGCTGTACCCTTGCATTATGGAGATAGTATGATTGTATGAAATGCTGAACATCCACAGTTGTCTAGACCCATATAAATCAAATGTAGCAGGATGCTTTACCTGAACACAGACAGATATGAACATATATGAATACAAATGGAATGTATATTAATGTAGCAGTAACATCCCCATCACCAACATTCCTAAGGTTACATACAAGAAACTGTACTAATACATGTAGGGGATATATATCTGCATCTACTAGGAATGTACAGTGTATGTATAGGTAGTTTAAGTTGTTAATGTAATATTTCTCCACCCTACCCTATTTTCACAAATTATGCCATTCCACACCAAACTGGGTATGTGTATTCACAATTAATTCCCGTGGACATTTGTCCTATTGGTTTATACATATCTGCATGTATGTTGATGCATATGCCCTGTTCACATATCCAAACCTGATGGCCTGTTGTCACCAATCAACCCTGCATGCTGTTGGAATGTCCACTGTTGTTCTAAATATGCATGTGTTATGCTTGCTGCTCAATGTTCGGAATTCATGTGTGTTTGGTTAATGGGAATACTGATGCATGCTGTTACAACTAATTTTGAATGGTGTTGTTTGTTACTAACCCAAAATACCATAAAATACTGCTAAACATAGGACAACAGGGAAGGCGGGTTCCAGCGGACCCACCTCTCCCACCTCAGCTGGCGAGTGCACCTGGCACCAGTGCCCAGGCCGGGACCTCCTCCTCCGGTGGCCCTGTGCCACCTTCGGGTGGAAGCACTGCAGGGGACAGGCTCATCCCCCCTCTGCAAGTGTGGCCAGAGGAGAGCCTCCACTCACCCTCCATAGGGTCCGGTCTATGGTGCGTAGTGAGATCAGGCATTCCGTGACTGATCCCCTATGCCAGCTTGAGGCGAGAATGGCACAACTCACAGATGTGCCTGCCCATCCTATCCAGCCCCCAGCACAGCCCTGGCCTGGGCTATGAAGGTGCAGTGGTAACTGCCCATGGGTGGGGATCTCAGTTCCACTGTTGCCATCTGTGGGCTCATGGGCTTGCGATATCCAAACATCTGTCCCCGTCAATTGTGTTTACCCCCCCACATGTGTCATACTCCGCCCCTGTATGCATCTTGTTTGTCTTTTCTGTTAACCTCCCCAACCTACCTCCCCAAATATACCTACATCCTGTACCTCACATTCCACTCTCACCTGAAAAAAAAATAAAAAAAGGACACTCTGTTCCCACAAAAAAATTACACCCCATACATAGCTGCCCATTATGCATACATGTCTGCTGGAGATGTAAACTGATAATTACAATTGGCTGTACAACATATTTTGTTGTCCTCACCCCTCTCTCAGGGGTGGAAGGTGTCAAATCTCACTCTAAATTTCTAACATATGCACAGCTGTTGCTGCTAAAGAATTGGGCAGCTATGGGCCTTCCCTACATCCTTCCTGCACATCCCAAGCCTACTGTCCTACCCTCTTTGTGCCCCCTTTTTCACCACTTTCCTATTTCCCCATTTTCTTTTCTTTAAAAGAAAATAGCGCGGGTGTTAGCTGGAGTAAGCACTTTTAAGCAGTAGTCAGTGGGTGTGTGCTTGTGTGTGCTTAGCTAAGTGTAGATAAGTGTAGCTAAGCATCGCGCAAACTCGCACAAACCCGCTTACAACTGCTTAAAAGTGCCTTAGTCACTCTGTATGACAAGGCCTGTAGTCTGCTCATCAGCAAAATAAAACACCCCTGTCAGTCTCAAACCCAGGACCTTGGAAACACTACACTGCATGAATTACCACTGAGCCACAGTAGATATACAAGAGCTTGGTGCTGAAAGAAATATATCATGAAATACAAGGAGTGAATGTAAAGGGAAAATAGGAAGGCCATTACACAAAGCTTGTTCTGTGTATCTTTACTGGCAATTCTTATGGAATTGCATTACATGAGTGTGATAAGAGAAACAGCCATGCTAGTAGGTAATAATGTTACAGTAGCACCTTACAAACCCCACACAGTATCAGAGCAGGATAAACACTGCCATATTTGAATAGGTAAGAGGCCAGACCTCCCAACTGTGACTGATTTACAGGGATGTCCCTGATTTGCAAACAAATGTTACCTGTGCCCCACTGACTCCCTGTGAAATGTACTCACAGTAGGCAGAAAGGTGGGGAATCCCACGTAATGGTAACTGTCAATAAGTTACAGTAGACACTACTTGCATGTCAGAAATGGTGTAGTAATACATATGCTCAAAATATCCCACAGTCACAACTGCAGAATATCTGAATTATATCACAGGTGTATCCCACTGATATGTACCTTTCCCTGAGGCTGGTTAAATATATACGTGAGAGTATCTGAGGCCTGGAAGTGTCAGAAACACACAGGCATATCAGCTTGTCTGCTGTTACACACTCTGCGAATAGCTGTAGAATTACTTCCACAAGCATGCCCTTATGTAGGAGTACAACACAGAAATATCAAAGGATGTAGCCATCTAACATACTAATGACAGTATAACAGTTCACAAGCACTGCATGTGCCTGATATTCATAATTGTTAGTACAATATACTTAGTTGTCCTCACCCCTCTCTCAGGGGTGGAAGGTTTCAAATGTCACAGCAAATGTCAAACATATGTACAGCTATTGCAGTTAAAGAAATGTGCAGCTATGGACCTTCCCTACACCCAGCCTGCACATCCCTAGCTGGTGTCCCCACTGACTTCCTGCTTCCCACTTACAACTGTTTAAAAGTGCCTTATTCACTCTGTATGACAAGGCCCTAGTACTGCTCAGCAGCAAAATAAAATACCTTTGTAAGTATCAAACCCCAGACTTTGGGCTCACCAGACTGCATGAAGTACCACAAAGCTACAGCAAACATATCAGATCTTAGTGCTGAAAGAAATATATCATACATTAGAAGGAGTGAATGTAAATGGAAAATAGGAAAGCCATAGCAACACATTCCAGTAAAGACAAATATCAGGCATTCAAGGAGTGAATGTAAAGGGAAAATAGAAAAGCCATAGCAACACATTGCAAGAACTACTGTTGTATGCCAGTTAATCCACAAATCCCACAGGAAAGTACATACTCCCATGTAAACAGTGTTAGCATTAGCAGGTGTGAGTTAACATACACACTGAGAAGAGTGCACTGGAAGAAGCAACAGTCAGGTTTCAGTACAACATGCATTTCAGTGGCTACAATACAGCCTCAGATATGAGAGATATACCAACCTTCTGACTGACACAACAGTGTCCACAGCAAACCAGCATGGTCCCCACCTTGCAAAACTGAAAGGCCTACGCCTACCTAACCTATCATTTTATAGCAGTGTCCTGAAATCACAGTGAGAACTGCAATTAGCACACAGCAGGCTGCATGCAATTACTAAATGCTGGCCACCAATTGGTGCAGAGGCCATCACATGCACATGTGCAGATATCTACAAAAGCAGCCTGTACTGCCAGTCCACACATGCAATAATATCATTTCAGCAACTGGAGGGAGAGAGAGAGAGAGAGAGAGAGAGAGAGAGAGAGAGAGAGAGAGAGAGAGAGAGAGAGAGAGAGAGACCAAAAAAAAAAAAAAGCCAGCCAGCAGGCAAGCCAGCAAGTAAGCCAGCAAGCAGGCCAGGAAGCAAGCCAGCAAGCAGGCCAGCAAGCAAGGCAGCAAGCAGGCCAGCAAGCAAGCCAGCAAGCCAGCAGGCCAGCCAGCAAGCCAAAAGGAAAAAGCTGTCAGAGACAAAGGTAATGTAAACTACATAATCTAATAATCTACATACTGTGAACCCTCCATATGTGTTAGCAGTCTGTATCTATATGTATATGCAGATGTGCATAGGGCAAGGGACATGGTGCAACTGTTATTGAAGGCTGGACATACATATGTAGTTGAAGGTTGCTATGTGCACATATCAATGCACATATCAATGTAGGTTGTAGTGTGTGGCATTGAAAACAGCATGCAATGCAGGTATATGTCATGTGGTGGTGAACTTCTGTGGAACTGAGCCAGTGAGGCCTGCTACAGCTATATGGCCTGAGGACAGCATAATGCATTCTGCACAACACTGTGCAATATCATTACAGAATGGTATGTCCCACAACTGTTTCAGAAGTGATATTCCCACCATGAAAGGTGGGCAGTCTATGTGCCTACATTTGCATGTATATGTACAGCAATGGATGTTTAGAAGTGTGTGTGTGTGTGTGTGTGTGTGTGTGTATGTATATATATATATATATATATATATATATATATATACATATCTATATATATATATATATATATATATATATATATATATATATATATATATATATATATATATATATATATATATATAGATACATATCTATATATATATATATATATATATATATATATATGTACATAGATAGAGAGGTATGTATAGAGATATATAGATAGATAGATAGATGGAATATGTATATATATATAGATATAATAAATACATACATATATAGATATATATATATATATATATATCTATATATATATATATATATATATAGATATATATATATATATATATATATATATATATATATATATATATATATATATATATATATATATATATATATATATATATATATATATATATATATATATATATATATATGTATATATATATATATATATATATATATATATATATATATATATACATATATGTAGATATGTATATATATATATATATATATATATATATATATATACATATATATATATATATATATATATATATATATATATATATATATATATATATATATATATATATATATGTATATGTATATATATATATATATATATATATATATATATATATATATATATATATATATCAAGAGAGAGTGAGTAATCCTTGTCACTGCACTAAACAGCACATGCTGGAGGTACAGGTTTCTATACACAAATATGCCATACCCTGGACTAAACCACCCAGCATTAACAAACAAGGCTCCTTATTAGTAAATGTCATACATATCCCTGATGAATGTTATGGAGATAGGTAATATGCTCTGTGAGTCATCTCTGTGTAACCGTTTCACAGGAGCAAGTAAAATTACATTACATGTGTCCCAAAGGGCAGGGTAGCATATGGCTAGGCTGCCCTAGGCCCAGGGCCAATAGCATAGTACCTACCTATGACACAATGCACACACACATATACTCAGTGCAATACCAGCTATGTGAGGTTGAATGAGTGTGACACTGACTGTGTGCAAGGTCTGTAAAGGTGTGATAGCTTAGCGTGAGTTTGTGTCTGTCATGGTAGTTTGTGTCGTAGGTGTGAGGCCAGAGAAAGATGTGTCAGTTATCGGGATGCAAACATGTTAGATTGGCATATGTTGTGCTGTAGTTCCCTGTGTATGACTGCGGTGTCCCATCGTAGGCAGAAGCAAGACATGTATGCTCAGTAAGTGGTACTGCTGTTGAATCCAGCTCACATATGAACTGTTGTACTACCTGAAGTTGTAGGCCTAAGCACTACAGTATGGCGTATGATCACATTCCCTGGTGTGTTTCCTGTAGTCTGCACAGATTACATACCTCATGCATAGGTATCTGTAAGTAGGGGCATACATTGCTATAAGGTACACAGTTAATGCTCATCTGTGTCGTCATACATTTGTGTGTTGTATGTATGTGTAATGTGTGTGTAATGATGCCTGTACCATGGCCACAATCACATGTGTGTTACAGGGTATGTGTGTGTACCTGACAGCATGTATACTCTGTGACAGCAGTATGCTGGCTATATTAACAACTGTGCACATATGTCAGGTAGGGGTATGGCATCAAAGACTAGAGTGGATTACCGCTGAAACTTTAAATGTGCATTGCATTCATTGCATGGGATGACAATATTCTTCATCCATTAGCTTGATACATACCCCCAGTGTGAGGTTGTGCATTGTATCCCAAACAGTGTGCCGAGTGCTGGTGTATACTAGTTTGTTGTATGGAGTGTGGCAGGCACTGTCAGACAGCTGTGGGCTGAGCACTGATATGCGGTATCAAACATGTGTATCCCCTGATAGACAGACAGATGCTATATGGCAGTTAAGTGATATCAGTACATTAGAATATTAAGTGTGCCACATGACTTGCTCACATATTTTTCTTTTCCTTCCAGGGTGATGGTGCATCAGCATAACCTACCTTATACAGCAGCAGAGGATCAGGAGATCCACCAGAGCCTGGTGCAGAATTACTCTGTGCTGTTTTCCAGGACCAGCCAGAACCAGCATGAGAGGGCTGCACTGTGGCAAGATCTTGTCCGTCGGGTAAATGACATAGGCATGCATAACCAGACATATGAGCAGGTACACCATCACTGCAGTGATTTAATTAGACATGTCTGGCAGCATGCATCTGATATCCACAGACAACAGCTTGCCACAGATGGTGGGGTACCTATCCACCCTCCCCTCACCAGTGTGGAGGAGCACCTCCTAAGTGTTGTGGCTCCAGGCCAACAACAACAACATCCACAAACATGTGTCATCATGGAAGCCGGAGCCACCCAGCATGTTGAAATGGAGTGTGCAGGTAACATGTCCTATCTGTAGTTAACTGTTCTCTGTACTGGTAGTTTATGCATGTGTGAGATATGTACTGTGTGTGTAGCTGTTAACCTGCCTATTCTTCTGCAAGATTGATATTCTGAGCATAATCGGTACACCTGTGAAAGCCACCTGTTGTACTACTGTACTTTATCATACTCTCAGTATCAATGGCACAGTTGTGGCCACTGGCAATCACTGTCATATCTTTGCAGGTCCCCCTGGAGTGACAGCAAGGCAGCCAATCCATGCTGGTGAGTGTGTAATAACAATACTATTGCTAATGACATGTGCATGTCATATGGAGGTGTAGTGTGTGCACATGTAACACCTACGCATAATGCATGCTGTGCATGTTTGCTGTGAGACTATGCATATCCCATTATTCTCAGTAGCTGCCTCACTCACATGCAATACATAGAGCATGACACACATGTGTGGCAACACAGTACTGGACATTGTATAGGCATACCTGATACACATGTACACAACACACACATGTTTGGCATAGACACTACACCTTAGCCTGCTACACATGTCCAATTATGACACCTGCTGTATGGCCACCCTTCAGTATCCCACTTATCCTCTACGCAGCACACATAATATACCTGAGGGGTAAAGGCCTACCATGCCTTTGTGCAACAGTCTTGAACAAATAATACATTCATGTTAGGCAATGCTCACTATTGGCCACCCATGTAATAAGTGGCTGTGTAATTGTGGATGTAGTCATGTTACTGCACTTCAGGTATAGCATGCTAGCTGCCTGTCTGGCACACATTATTATTGTTGACTGACCACAAGAAGCATGTTGATCATGGCTCATGTTACTACACCACATCCAGTTCCACTGACCACAAAAGTACACATAGCAGTTATTGCGTAGCACCGTCATGTGTTGTGTGTGTGTGTGTGTGTGTGTGTGTGTGTGTGTGTGTGTGTGTGTGTGTGTGTGTGTGTGTGTGCAAATATATGCACCCACAGCATGTAACACTTGCACAACATTGTTATGTCCTTGTGCACATTGTGTCCCAGGGTGGAGACAATCCAACAACTACACACAAGCATCAAGTACACGTATACTGTTATTAACAAGGGCTATCTACACTTGCACTGCATGTTCCTGGGCAACACATAATCTGCATGCTGACACGTGTGCAGTGATGTTTTTCCTTGTGATACTGTCACCCACCCTCAAACAGTATTGTGTATGTGTTGGATTGCAGGTGTGTCTGTGTTTGTATCTGCTGTACTGTGGAGTGTGCCTGTATGCCTGTGTGCCTGTGCGCCTGTGTGCCTGTGTGCTAACATAACATCGTGTACACATTTGTAAACTGTGCTACCTATTTTCCTCACAGGTTCTGATGTTGCTCTGGTGGAGTGCAGCAGGGAACCTGAAGCCACTGCTGGGGATAGTGATAATGATGATACATGTGTAATGGCACAGGGAGGTATGACAGGGTCTGTCATTGGGCAGCCAATCGACACTACACAGCAGTCAACCCCATCAATGCGCACAGTCATCCTGCTGATACATCCATTGTCACCAATGTCCTTAGCTGAGGGACAGCATACAGTGGGCATTGACCAGGTTAGTGTGGTATCATTGGCACATGCATCCCCTCACAGCAGCCATGGCCAGATTCCTGACATGGTACCACACAGGCAGATGTCCAGGGGTTCTCGTGGGAGCATCCATGGTCGTACTGCCCCTATCAGATGTGCCCACAGAGGTCTTTCAATCTCAGCTATGTTCCAGGCTGTAATGCAGGCACAGGCACGTATGGAACGGTACACCAGACAGGTTCTGAGGGAGCTTAGAGCACATTGCACCGTTATGAATGACACTATGCATGATGTTGCGGCTGCCATCCCTAATATCAGCAAGGTCATTGATAGATGTTGGGGGCTCACATTAGATCTCTTCCACAACTACATGTCCAGGAGCCAGGACAGTGCAGGACAGTTGAGGCATCGACGTGGACGTATGCCAGCAACATCATCAGCTGGCAGTCATCGCGGACGACAACAAACCCGCAGCCGCTCCCATAGTGCCAGTACCAGCCCCAGCAATGCTGGGTCTGTGCTGTCATTAGACCGTCCTAGAAGACCACGTGCATGTGGCTCTGGCAGTCCCAGCAGGGACATGTGTCCAGTCAACAACTCACTGCTTCTGATGACAGTACCCAGTCTGGCTTAGTACCTGATACTGTCAGTAGCACCCCTGCCAGGCACAGGTACTGTGTCCGTGGCCAGAGACAGTGATCTGTATGACCTGGCAGGTACAGTCTGTGGCTGTCCACAAACATCCATATATGGCAGCCAAGTGGTGGAACTGTATGCATGCATACACACACACACACATAATGCTAACTCCTAGGGCTAACACATACACACACACATCATATCAACATTGCCCCATGTTGTACTGTTGTCCCTCACTAACACACACACACATACATGTCAATTGGATGTGTCAATGGCAAACTCTGGTAAACCAAGTACACACACTGTGCATATGATGAAACTGTGCCACCTCCTGCCATCTGTAACATTGATGCAGGAACAGGATAGCATGGTGCTGATGCACAGGGTGACTACATAGCACTGTAGTAATAATATCATGTTGTTAACAGTACAGTGTAATGATATCGCTGTGGGTATATTCGAGCATGCATGATGCATTAACTATGATTGTCATTGTAGTTTTGTATACACCAGTGTTAATTCCCAAAGTGTACTGTCTGCACATGTGCCACATGGCTGTTGTGTGTACCTGTGCCTGCATGTGTTGGGATGTGGACAGTACATGTGTGATGTTTGCAGCACAGAGTTGCAGGTGTACATTTGTGAACATGGTTAATATGGAACATGACATGGTTTGACAGTATGCTGTGGGTGATACGGTTTCCAAATGTCAATGGTCTGCATTCTGGTACTATACACAGCCTACATAGCCTGACAGTCAGTGGTCATTACATGGTGTCTCCTCAACTGATACACAGATGTAGGAACCTGGTGTCAGTGATATCCCTGCAGTACTACACTATACCAGTAGCCATTCTTACTGAGCCCCACACATCCCTGGAAACAATACTCTTTGGCATATAGCAGTCTCATGTACATGTCAACACACTACAGATATGTCCATACACAACGGCAAATGCATACAGTGGCCTACAATGCATTCTATACATGACACACCTAACCACCACAAGGGTATCATACAGAGAGATACCTGTTGTCCAAGCCATGCTGTATTGCTGTAACGCAACTGTAGCATTGTCATTGGCATGTAGTTAACATAGTATTCCAACAGTACCATGTAGGTGGTAGCACCCATCATGTAGAACTGGTAATGGTGTGTACATGTGGACAAGTGTTATCTTGTCTATCCTGTGATATTCACATTTCCAAAGGTATTCTGCAGTCCCGCGGTGTATCACCTAAGCAAGAAGGTGTCTGTATGCATGTCGCCAACAGTTGCCATACACCTACACTGGATGTCCATCACTCACAGACTTTGCTGTGTTTTAACATGTCTGACATATACTCCAGACATGAACCCTCACCCACATTAATCTATCAAAGCTTTCATGGGTGTGTGTCACATAGTTGGCATAGGACACAGATCACTGCAGTAGCCTGCATTGTCACCAACATACATGTATGGCCTAAGATCTGGTAAGCTGCGGCACATGCTGGCAAAGGTAACAACTGTATTCATATGAGGCAGGCTTCACACATAGGAACTATTAAAGGTCACAAGTACATATCTGTATGTGGCACACACATACCTGATGTGTGCATTGAAATTACTGTTATGATAATATGTCATACAATAATAAAAGCAAAACACACAACACATTGACAAACACACACATGGCATTTGTAGGATTCAACCCCTACTTAACTATGTTATGATACTTGAGAGAGATGCATTAGTGCAGCACGCTATTCATATGCTGGATGTTTTTTCTTCTCCAGCTGTATTTATAGGGTGCTGACATCATCAGTCTTTCCAAAGAGGAATGTACATCTTTTAGTGTGTTATCCCAGTCTTCAAAAAGGCCATTCCTTTCACAGAGAATTGCAAACATACACACCCCCCTGCCACCCCACACACACAGCGTTTGCAGGATTCAAACACCTACCTAACTATGTTATGATACTTGAGAAAAACACATTATCACAGCACGCTATTTGGATTACTGGATGATTTATTTTCTCCTGCTGTATTTATAGGGTGCTGACATCATCAGTATTTCCAAAGAGGAATGTATATCTTTTAGTGCATTATCCCAGTCTTCAAAAAGGCCAGTCTTTTCACAGAGAATTGCATATATACACGCCCCCCTGCCACCCCACATACACAGCGTTTGCAGGATTCAAACCCCTACCTAACTATGTTATGATACTTGAGAGAAATGCATTAGCACAGCACGCTATTCACATTACTGGATGATTCCTCTTCTCCTGCTGTATTTATAGGGTGCTGACATCATCAGTCTTTCCAAAGAGGAATATACATCTTTTACTATCCCTCAGTATGGGGGATAACAATATCTGTGCATTAACAGACGCCTAGTTCAGGGTCACATATGCACACTGTCACTGCCAGGTCATGTTCTATACCATGCTTTGTGACCACAGGACTTGTAACACACAACACAAGTAGGGGGTGTATCCATATACATCACAGATACATACACCTCTGGGTTGGTACCACTGCACTAAGCATGACAGGCCATACATATACAACTACCATTGTGCAAAACTGCCTTTTGGTTTGGTGTGTAGTTCAAACCACCACCCCCCCCATACCCAGGAACCGCACTTGGCTTTCCTGGGAACAGTGTAGGATATGAAGGTCTTCACACACACCATTATAGTGGTTGACTTCAGGTACACAAATATTGACTGGGGATACTACTCAGGCCCACAACAACATCACCCTACAGCCACTACAATTTGTGAATCCATGTGCTATGGCACAACCAGTCACCACATCCACAAGGGGGAATACATATTGGACCTGATCATCACCAACATGGGGACTCTATGTTCCACACCAGAGGTAGAAACCTCATTGTTAAGATCAGACCATAAACAACTTTCCCTGGACATCCATATCCCATCCCCACCCCCAGCCAAGGAAATCACTGTAAAGAATTTCTCAAAAGCAGACTTTGCACTTGTGAAGACTGGGGTGGAATACTTCAAAGGCCCTGTGCTGGAGAAGAATACAGCCCAATCTGCAGAATCCTTTACAAACGCATTGTATGAGCACCTGCAGGTATGCATTGATCATGCTATCCCAAATAAAACCATGACTCCTCCAAAACAGGAGACCTGTCTGGTTGACCCCGGCCATATATAAGCTGTACAACAGAAGGAGGAAGCTACTACATAACAGAGCAATATCCCACAGAGGGAGGACATCTCTGAACAGTATTGACAAGACACTTCAATCCCTCATATAATCATCACTTGCACAATTTGACAGTGAAATTGACCAGACACTACAGATAATCACAAGGCCTTATTTAGTCATGTCAGGAATATGTGTGGAAACAACCCAGATATGCTATGAATTGTTGCATAACAGCACAAAATACGCCAAACCTACGGACATAGCCTTCACCCTGGCAGACAGAGTCTGCACAAACGTCCTCCCCCCTTACCCCCCCAAGGGTACAGATGCCCATCCCAAATGGATGTAACCTCCCTGACATCACAGATGCACAGGTGAAAGGTGCCCTCTCCACAGCAAATAACAGCATATGTATGGGACCGAACGGGTGTCCCAGGCTGTGTCCTACACGAGCTCTGAGTAGAACTGAACACTCACATTAAGTCACTGTTCCAACTTAGCCTTACTACAGGATATGTACCCTGAGAATGGCATACAGATGCAGTGCTCCCACTCCACAAAGGTGGTGCCACAACGGACCACAGGAACTATCACCCCATAAGCCTGACTAGTGTGGTAGAAAAAGCTATGGAGTGTATTATCATGGAAGTCATAATCAAAAACATTGTGAGCCTCCAGACAGTGGATCATACACAATTCGGCTTTGTTAAGGGCAGATCTTGCCTCTTACACATAGTTCATATCTTTTAAATGGTTACTGAAGCCATGGATGAGGGCAAGGTAGTTCACACAGTCTACCTGTACCTTGCAGAAGCCTGCAACACAATACCCCACTCAGGCATCATACATATGATTACCAGCTTAAATATCAACCCCTATATCACTAGATGTGTTGCTATCTGCCTCAGGGATGGAACCCACATGGTCAGAATTGCAGGTGCCATGTCCAATTCCAGACCAGTTACAACTGGTGTCTCACTGGGCTCAGTTGTGGGACCTATCCTCTTCGGTATGTACTTCTCTGAGGTTCAGACTAACACGGGGGGATTATGTCTAACAAACGTCACAGATGACTGCTAACTGGGGGCCATAAACAACACTGCAGCTGACACATGCTTCCTCCATAAGGGTCTCACAGAGATGGATGCTTGTTGCCAGAGCCATGGCCTCATGCTAAATGCTAAGACATGCATAGTCATCCCCTTTGGGGAAAACAAGGTGCACACAGATCACCACATAAGGGGTAATCCATTAAGTACAGGAGATATATTTACAGATTTGGGGACCAACATAGATCATAACCTCTCCTTTGCTAATCACATTGACAGAGTCATTGCAAAGACCTTTATATAGCCCTCCTTATCACATGGGGGTTTGCATGTAGATCATGGGAGGTCATTGTGGCCCTCTACTAGTCACTCATCAGGCCCATGTTTGACTACAATGCCCCTTTTGGGGTGTACCTTACCCAACACCTGCAGCAACTACAGTGTCCACAACAGTACCTCCCCAAGAGGATCATGGGCTACACACAGATGTCCTATGCAGCTCAACTAAAGGATCTCCAGCTCTACTCAGTTGCTTAATGCCTACTCAGAGGTAATCTATGCCTGACGTACACAGCCATGTCAAACCCAGAAGTAATGGACATGCTCCACCTCATAACATCCAAGACCCTTAGAGCTACACACTCCAGGGACTTAAACCTCAGCACAAAACTAAATAGGACATGCTGCAGGGACAGATTCATTACCCAGAGGCTCCCCTCACTCTGGAATTGAATCCCAATTAAAGTTAGACATAGCCCCTCACCAACCCTCTTCCAGCAAAATCCAGCTGCATGGATGGGAAATTGCAAATTCACCCCTGGGATCTCCACTGTGACCCTGCTTGACAGAGGCACAGCAAACTAGCCTTAAAGGGTGCCTTCTGTGACCTACTTTACAGAGGCACAGTAGGCTACTCTACTGGGGAGGTGGATGCCAAATACACTCTGCCTAGGCTTATGAATTCCTTAGGGCAGACAGCCTAGCATCAACCTCTGCACCTATGTTTATGTTGGGGATGCGCAATATTTGTTGCTGATACTGTTTGCAGGTCTTTATTGCCGTAGCTTTCCCAGTTTCTATGAACATCTTGTGTATCTGCGTAATATGTTTAATCATGACAGGATTCCAGTATATTAATATATGTGTCTGTTGTCATTTAACTGTGTGCACAGGGCAGATTGCTGGACCGTGGGAGGTTCCTGGCTTAACACATACAACTGCCAGATATGTGTGGCCGACTGCTGTACTCAGACATGGCCTAAGTGTGTAAGCATGCCCAGTTCAGGCTTTCCATGGTTTGTTACCTGACATATGTCTCATTTATCCAAGTGTGTGAGCATGCCCAGTCTGATCTTTCCATATGTTGTGATCTGAAGTCCACTACATTTGTGGCTGTGTGTGAACATGACCAATATTGACATTTATACTGTGTGTGTTGGAAGTCATGTTGTGTTCTTACTGCCAGACTCCTTTGTGTCATAACTCAACAGGGATTGTGCTGTGCCTGCAGGGTTTCCATGGGATAGTTTGCAAAGATTTGTCAACATTCTTTCATACTGGCTGAACACTGCAATACTGTCATGGTGTACTGGTTCAGTGCTTTCACTATGGTGCACAGTATCATGGGTTTGAGTCCCATCACTGCTTTAAATGTTCATACAGAGCAGACTGGTTAAGGGCCAGTTGGGCAACTATGAGCATGTTGCATTTTGTTCAGCTATGGCCTACTTAAACCAGGTTTGTCCAACATTGCTGTGTATTCACCAACTTGGGTGGACATTGCCAAACATTACTCCACATTGACCACAGTTGTACTAGTTGGTGTGTGTGATTCTGTTCATAGGTTTATACTAGGCTATCTGCCCTAGGGCATTTATAATCCTAGCCAGAGTGTGTTTGGCTTTCAACACACATTTTAAGTGGAGTTTGCCATGACATTTTCCAAGGTTAGTATACTGTGCCTCTGTCTAACAGTGACATAGAAGTGATACCCAGGGTAAACCTACAATCTCCCATCCACTCATCAAGATTCCTCTTGAAGAGAGTCAGTGAGGGACTCTGGCTAACCTGAAGTGGGAGTTTACTCAAGAGTGGAGGGAGCCTCTGGGTTATGAATCTGTCACTCCAGCATGTCTTATTTATTTCAGTCCTGAGGTTCAGGTCTTTTGAGCGCGTAGCTTGATGGGATTCTGATTTTCCAAGGTGCAGCATGTCTATTGATTCCAGGTTGGACATGGCTTTATACATCAGGCACAGATCACCACTGGGCAGACGGTATGCCACTGAGTGGAGCTGCAGTTTGTTTAACCGGGCAGCAAATGGCATGTGTTTGAGCCCTTTGATCCTCCTGGTGAGGTACTTTTGTAGTCTTTCCAGCTGCTGCAGGTGTCTGATAAGGTACATCCCACAAGGGGCATTGTACTCAATTATGGGCCTGATGAGGGATGAGTAAAGAGGCACGATGACCTCCCCTGATCTAGATGTGAATACCTTCATGATTAGGTGGGCTATATGAAATGTTTTTCTAAACACTTTGGCCACGTGGTTGTCAAATGAGAGATTGTTATCAACTTGGGTCCCCAGGTCCCTTATCACTTCTTCCATACTTAATGGGTTACCACCTATGTGGTAATTTGTGGGCACTTAGTTTTTGCCAAAGGGGATGACTATACACTTTTTTGCATTTAGCTTGAGGACATGGCTCTGGCACCAGTTGTCTGTTTCTATGAGGCCCTTTTATAGGATGCTTGTGTCAGCTGGAGGGTCGATTATGGTGCCCAGTTTGCAGTCATCTGCAAACTTGTTCAGCCACAGTCCTTCTGTGTTGGCCTGTACCTCCGAGAAATATATACCAAACAAGGGAGGTCCCAGGACTGAGCCTTGTGGGATGCCACTTGTAGCTAGTTTGGGGCCTGACATGGCTCCAGCATTTCTGACCATGTGGGTTCTGTCCTTGAGCCAGTTTGCAACCCACCTAGTGACATAGGGGTTTATATTGAAGCTGTTGAGCTTATCTATAATGACCAAGTGGGGTATTGTATGGAAGGCTTTTGCGAGGTCCAGGTAGGCTGTGTGGACCACCTTCCCCTCGTCAATGGCCGTGGTGACTATTTCAGATGACTCAACCAGGTTTAAGAGGCAGGATCTGCCCTTAACAAAGCCAAACTGGGTAGGATCCAGTGTCTGTAGGTCCCCAATATCTTTATTTCTGAGGTCCATGATGATCCTTTCCATAGCTTTGCAGACCAAGCTAGTCAGGCTTCTGGGGCAATAGTTTGCAGTATCCATTGAGGCACCACCTTTGTGGAGAGGGACCACTGTTGCTGTACACTGCTCTTTGGGTACATATCCTGTGGTAAGGCTGAGATTGAACAGTGGTTTTATGTTTGTGTTGAATTCTTCTTGGGGTTCATGTTGGACACAGCCCAGGACACCGTCTGGTCCCATTGATGCTGTGTGTTTTGCTTTGGAGAGGCTGGCTGTTACCTGAGCATCTGAGATGTCAGGGGGCCAGCACTCTGCTGGGATAGATATTTGCCCTTTTGGTCGGGAGGGGGGGAGAAGTTTGCACTGAACCTGTCAGCTCGGATGTTGGCAATGCTTGTGGGTGTGGTGTATTGTTTGTCATTTTGGACTAATTCTGAGCATATCTGGGAATTCCTACCCAGATTCCTACCATAACTAAAGAAAGCCTTGTGATTATCCTTAGTGTCCTGTACAATTTTTATCTCAAAGATGGTCTTAGACGATTTTATGTGTGGCCATAGTTTTTCAATAATATTGATCAGAGATGCCTTCCCTTTTTGGGATTTTGCTCTATCATGTAGTAGCTTCCTCCTTGTATTGTATGTTTTTTTATGGCTGGGATCCACCAGACAGGATGCCTGCTTTGGAGGATTGGATCTTGGTTTTATTTGGGATTGCATGATCCATGCATTCCTGAAGGTGTTCATAGAATGTGTTTATAAAGGGTTCTGAGGTCTGGGCCGTATTTTCCACCTCGGTTTTGAGGAGTGTGACATTTGCTTTAGTGAAAATTTTTCACTGTGGTTTTCTGGCCATGGGCTGGAGTTGGGATGTGAATATCCAGTGAGATTACTCTATGGTCTGATCTTACCAGTGAGGGATACACTTCTGGTCTTGAGCATAGAGTCCCCATGTTGGTGATGATCAGGTCCAGTATGTTTTCCCCTCTTGTGGGAGTGGTAGCAAGTTGTTCCACAGCATTTGAGTTTATAAATTCTACAAACCTTTGGGCTAGGGTGTTGCAGCTAGGGTAATGCTCCCAGTCTATGTTTGGGTAGTTGAAGTCGCCCAATATAATGGTGTTTGGGGAGACCTTCATATTTTCATGTATTCTCCAGTCAGCCAAGTTTGGTTCCTGGGTTTAGGAGGGTGGTCTGTAGCAGGCTATGAACTGGAAGGCAGTTTTACCCACTGTTAGTTGCACATGGATAGTCTCTGATGCTTCATGCTGTGCCACCAACCTGGGGGTGTGGGTATCTTTGACAAATATTGATACTCACCCTCCTTTTGTAGTTTGTTCCATGTTTTGCGGCTGTAAAGCATGGTATGAGGTGTAACCTGTTGGTGCTAAGGTGCTCTTGGGAGCCTTGAACCAGGTTTCTGTTACTGCAAAGATATCAACATTCTCCATGCTGAGGAGAGTTTGGAGTGTGTGCATTTTGCAGTTTAGACTTCTGGCATTGAGTAGCATTACTTCTAGTTTCTTAGCCCTTGTGATACCTATGGAGGTGGGTTTGTCTTTTGAGCCTTACCTAAAAAAGGCACTATGGGGATGACAAGAGCCTTTGGCAATATCCAAAAGGCCACAGGTGACAGGTGAAAGCTATCCCTAGCGAAGCCATGTCTTGTCGAGCATGTCATCCCAGGCTGACAGGCATTGGATCCCCTTTCACTGACACCAATACTTAAGCCAATTGTTGTAATTGATCATCTTGTCTTCATATTGTGGATTCTTGTTTGGTGAGGGTAGGATGATACTCAAGGTCATAAAGTTTGCATATACTACATGGTGGTAAATGCTGTTTAGCACTACCTTACATTGCTTAACACATGGCAGTCATGCCTCAGGTGGTGTTGCAGGGCTGCCTATGTCGGATGCACATACTACACTCCCTGCACATGTTTGAAAGCAGGTTGTATCAACTTAGGCATCCCTTTCACTATATGTGGGAGTCAGAGAGAGGTATCATTTCCAGGGTTCCTACTGAGCCAGTGTATGTGCTATGTGTTGCCTCTTTGCCAAGGCCAAGGCATACTGGGCATGCCTCCTTCTGCCTACTGGGGCAGGCTCAGGTTGTTCCTCCTCTGAGTCACGCTCTGCCTGTGATGGCTTTGGCAATGGTGCTGGGCTGTTTGGCCCAGGCCTATGCTGGTCCTGCTGCAGCTGTTTTTTGCAGAATCATATTATGTAGCATAGCACATACCATGACAATTTGGGTACATGTAGTTGGTGAGTATTGCAAGGCTCCACCAGATGTGTCCAGGCACTGGAACCGTGACTTGAGCAACCCAAACACACGCTCAATTACATTTTGTGTTTGTGCATGTGCCTCATTATGGCGTTCCTGTTCAGGTGTGTGTGCGTTTCTGATGGGTGTCATCAGCCACGGCTCCAGTGCATAGCCAGCATCCCCCACTAAGTGACCATGTGGGATGTCCCCATTGGCAAATGTCTGGTACATCTGCATCATATGCCAGATATGGGAATCATGGTAGCTTCCAGGGCAGCCAGCACACACATTCATTATTATGCCCTGGGCATCACACACGACCTGGCAGTTGATGGAGGGGAAGCCCTTGCTGTAGGCCGTATCCCGCTCACCGGCTGGTGCTTTGATGCGTATATGCTTGCAGTCTATTGCACCCACTACCTCAGAGTATTCTGCTATTTGCTGGAAGAGATGCATATTGCTGGCCAATACCTCACGGGAATTGGGGAAATATACATGATCACCGACATCTGCTGACATGGCATCCAGGAACTGGTGCAGTACCTTGGATGCTGATGCCTGTGATATCCCCATCATATCACCAGTTGGTCTCTGGAAGGAACCTGTTGCTAGAATTCTTAGGCCAACACATACCTTGGTTTCCACTGGGATGGGTTCCCCTCTGTTGGTTCTGTGTGTGAGGCGTGGCCTGCACAGCTCAACAATTTGCTGCAGGAGGTCTCTGTCCACTCTATAGTGCTCCACTATCTCCAGCTCATGTAACCCCTGGTAGGTGACCCTGGGCCTGTACACTCTTCTCCGTCTCCTCACTGTGGGTTGTCCGGCAGCATTTGCATTGTCACCACCCTCAGCATGTTGCATATGTCGCCTTATGACAGCAATGGCAGCCCCTAGCATTTTTTGTCTGAGTGAAGCTTTTTTAGTTTTCACTTCTAGTAGCTTACTCCAGTGTTGCAGTGTCTCTTGAGAGAAACAAACTGCACTGTTGTTTGCAGAGTTTTAAGTGCTAGGCTGGGCTAGTGTTCTGCCTGTGTAACTGCCTGATTCTGATTGTTATCACCTGCTAGCTCTACTAGTATTCCCTGGTAGCTTCCTACTATTTGTTGTGCTTCCTTTTTCCTTTCTGTTTCCTCAGGGGGGAGCAACACACATACAAGCGCAAACACGCTCACAGCAGCTCACACGCGCGCACACATGCTTAGACGGACTAAAACCTGCTTATTCGGGTTAAAACACGTGCACACCAGCGCAAACAAGCTCACAGGTCTTTACACAACCTTATACATGCTTACTCCGGCTTAAACGCATGCACTCACGCTTTCACGCGCGCACTCTGTCTTACTTGGGTTTACAGTTGCGCACACACGTGCATACCCGCTCAGCAAGAAACTTTGGTGTTATCCAGACTATACACCTTCCATTTCTTGGCTTTCCCTGGCCTACCTGTTGACACACCTCTTTCCATGATGTCTAACTGACAGCTGACACATGCCACTCTCCTCCTATGAGCTTCACTACTTTCATACATACCCCCCTTGTGATGTCACCTATCTCCTACTCTGTTACTCCCCATATCCTACTCCTACACTCCACTGACTGTGCTCATTTGCTATGTAAAAGTGTGATTCACTATCCTAACACTCATTTACATAGGATTGCCTACTAATGCTTGGTTACATGTCTTAGACTGGGCTTCTCCCCTTAGCAACCCCTACTCAGTGGCCATGTTGTCTTCAGCCTGCTATTCCCTTACATTGTAATTTAACAATTGTCATAGATTCCACGTTTGTGGCTTTTATTTTCTTATTTTATGATTTTTTTAGCGCACCCCGTTTGTGCAGCGCTGCACTACGCTTAAACATCGGAAATCGGCAAAAAAAAATTTTTATTTTAATTTTGCATCTGGGAACATTTCCAATGGCCATATATTTGGCCATTGGCATGCTTCCTCAACCATATGCAACCTTTATTTGGAGCTGACAAGGCTCCATTGTGCTATTTGCAGAACGGTACTCAGTTGTCAACTGAGTACATATCTGCAGCTAACACGGCTCCTACTCAGATAGGTTTGTGCTTCCTGGATCGCAAATTTACCTCATTTGCATGCCTTTCGGCTGCAAGTGAGGTAATTTGCATATCCCAGCCATGTCCATGTAGGAGACGTTTTAGGAGCTCTCTTATACGCCCCTACAAGCTGTTCCTGGGTCACTCGTCGGACATGATGGCTGCATGGAGTCTTACTCTACTCGTACACTCCGTGCAAGCCATCATGAATCTGGCAGTATGTGTGTATACGTGAGGTGATTTCAGGGCTTGCTGTTTTGCTAGTCACCGAATACTACTTTAGCTATTCTGTTCTGTTTTTCTTCCACTTATGTTTTTACTTTTTTATTGTTTATGTGTGTCCAAATATGTGTGTGTTCACCTGCAGTAGCTGCTTCTAAGAAAAATGCAGAGGAGTGACATTTAAAACAGGAAGTATTATCAGATTCCAACTTCATAAAAAACAGAATGGAAAAAAGGATTTAGGCACATCACCAGAGATTCATCTTATGGTATGACCATGACTAAGACAAAGCAAATAATGGATGTAAGGTGGGGTAAGTCAAGTGTCATAAAACATTACTGATCAAAATTTCTCCAGTCACCTGCGGTTGCGGTTCCGTATTTCCGTAATTTCAATAAAAGTTTTTGTTTGTTTCAGGGTTCCATTTGTTTTTTTTCTGTAACTCCAGTTACCAAAAAAGAGACATTTCAGACAGTGTGCTTTGCCATCTTACTCCAACAACAAAACATTCTTTCAAATGGCAGGAGATTGTGGACAGCATAATAATGGATGAAGAATGGGAAAATGATGACCGAGTGTGCTAATATATGTCAATATAGGAATATATATATATAATTTCTGCTGCTTTATTATTATAATGGAGATGCCATTAATTGGGATGGAAATAGAATAAAACTGGTTTTACTGCTTTCCTTGATCTATTGCCTACCCAAGCACTTGGCTCTATGAAGACACTCTCAACTGTCCAGATTTATGCCTCAGATTTTTGGTCTGTTCCTCATAAAATTTATGCTTTTCTGGCAAATTACTGGGATGATCTCAGGGTTGTAGTCACTAAATAATGATATACATTTGGTTTTCAGACTTCATACACATCAGAAAAATGCATGCTAAGACAAATCCGGCGATAGTGTAATGTACTGGCTCACCAGATGTGCAGTAGCAAGCACTGCCCAAAACCCTCCCCCATTGTTGCACGCCAGTTGGAAGTATTCAATATTCATCCTGTGTGGATGAATATTTATTCTGTTTTCGAACTGTACGATGCCACAATTGTTTTATATGCTAAACATGAAATGACAGCAGTTTTTGTTAGAAGTATGCCTGTAATCATATTTATATTTATAAACAGCAGCGCTGCAGTAGTGTACATCTTAATTTATGTCCTTTGAGATGCATTCTGCACACTGGCACCTGTTTTTTACCAATATATTAAAGTAAACTTCTCACTACAGTGACAGTGTTGCTTTTGAAATCCTGTATGACAGCACCCCGACACCCACCCACATCAACACTCACACACACACACACACACACACACACACACACACACACACACACACACACACACAAAACAACAACAGAACCAGCAGGTCCTACGACCATGGATAAATTATGTTAAAACAATGTCAAAAGAAGAGCACGTCTCACTTTTGTAACCAATACAGAAATGCCTGCGCATTTCAACAAATGCTTAACAAAGATGGATACAGCAGAGGTCCGGCCTTTACTTGGCTCTTAGGTTATGAAAATACTTTCAATTAATTATTTCTGATTGTATTTCATGGTGGTCTCAAAACAGTGTATTTTTGCCACTGTTTTTCCACATTCTGCCAATGCCCATGAAATGAAAAGCTTAAGTCAACAGTTAAAACTGCTTCTACAGAAAATGGATTAAATGCAGACTTCCTTTAACTAGAAGTGCTACAAAGCTATACAGCCGACATGAACCACTTGATGGCTTAAAACGGAATGAGAGGGATTTCAATCTAAGTGTGTTAGATCAAAACATAATTAGTTATGATTATGAATACAGACTGGGAATAAATGGGTGGCATGGTTTCCACTCTGTTAAAGTTTTGACAGTGTGGTCATTTTTCCAATTTGCATTGTTTGTTGGTCAGGTGCAAATGATATTAAGATTATGGGTGGGCTTTATTACTCCAGGAGGTCCATAAAATATAACACAACCCCCAATGTAAAGATTAAGCTTTACTTAGTCTAAAGAAGTTACAACTGCGTGAAGTAATATAAACCAAAACCAAGATCCATTATAAGTTTCCTGATTTATAACCATGGAATCCAAAACTATGAAGCCCCAAGGGTACTTAGTGGCAGCGATAGTGTAGTGTACTGGTAGTGCTAGTGATATTTTTACAGTACAATTGTGTTACATTCATCCACATTAATTGTATGCATGATGTCACTGCCTAATATGAATGGCATGTCAATCATGCCTCATTTCATATGCAACTTTTCACGCCAATCACTGGAGTCACGCCCACTCCTGCACAGAACTGAAAGTGAGCCAGTACACTACACTATCGCCAGAAATCCTGTTATTCCAGTAACTTTCTAAGTTTATAAGAGCAGTATTTAAAATCCGTCCTATTGTTGGGCTTTTGGGCCTTTGCCCCCCCCCCCCATTCTGTCAGGCTTTGTCTATATTTTTTGCACTAAGAGATTGAGAGGTATTTGTATTCCTAAGGTGATCAGATTAATAAGGGTTCTACTGTATTTTCAGAAATTTTAATTGTATTTTTCATTTATTAACCAGGTAAGTAATATGGCCATGGTGCACTCTTCATTCACAATGTAGCCCATAATGGTGAGGGGGTACATTACATTTATTGCAATATATATATATATATATATATATATATATATATATATATATACATATTTTTTTTTACAGTAAGTAGTTGATCAGTATGTTTTTCTTTTTGGGGGGGGGGGTGGAGCAGTCAAAGAATCAGTGTACTGACCCAGTAAACAAACTAAATAAATAAATAAAGTCACAATGGCAGATGGCAGAAGATACAATATACACATAAAGAAAGCGACTGCAGATAAAGATTGAACACCACTACCGAGCAACTGTCCAGCTGTCCATGGTTAGATTAAATTCTTCAATTCTTCCCAAATAAGACATTATTTAATAACTGACATTTTTCTTTAAACTTCACCATTTTATCTTTCATATGTCATCACCATCATCATCAGCCCCCTTTTCCCCATTTTCTACATGGGGTTAGGGTATCATGTTAACTGTCTCTCTTGATTCAGTGCCACACTCCTGCCTTCTTTGTCACTCATGTCTGACTGTCGCAGATCTTCTTTCACACAGTCTATCCACCTCTTGGCTGGATGGCCTCATTTTCTCTTACCTTCTTCCTGTCTGTCGCAAATCTGCTTCACCAGATCATCTTCTACTTTTCTACACATGTGCCTGAACCACTGCAATCTGTTCTCTTTGAGCTTTTCTGAAAATGGAACTACTTTGGCTTCTGCTCTTATGCCCTAATTTCTTCATCTGTCCCACAGTGTGCATCCTACAATCCTTCTCAGGCACTTCAATTCCATCACCTGTAGCTTCACCTGTTCTGCCTTTACTGCCCAGGTTTCTGTACCATACAGTAGTGCTGGTCGCACCACTGTCTTGTACACCTTACTTTCAGCTTCAATGGCATTCTTCTGTCATAGACTACACCTGAGCCTCTATGACATTTGGCTGCAGCCCCTCTGATTTTAGCTTTGACTTCTTCATTCAGTCTTCCCTTATCCTCTACCCCCCCACACATACTTGAAACTGTTTATCTGTTCCAGTATCTTCCCTTCTATCTCAATTCTCAGCTTCTTCTGATTTCCCCAATTTGCTGCCATTACCACTGCTTTATCTGTGCTTAGTTTCATCCCATGTGCCCTCAGTTTTGCATTCCATTCTCCTATCCTTTGCTGAAGTTCTTGCTTGGTCTGCCTGTAATGCCACATTGTCTGCATACAGCAACTTTGTTGATCTGTCTCCTCCAACCTGTTTGCTAATGTAGTCCATCACCAGTATGAACAGCAATGGGCTCAGAGCTGAACTCTGGTGTACATCCACTCCTACTGGGAACTGCTCTGTGAGGTCGAACACTGTCTGTAGTTGAGTCACTGGGTCCTTGTACATAGCCTGCAATAATTCTATCAATGTATCTGGGACTTTGAACCATTGCAGTACTGCCCAGATCAGCTTTCCTGGTAGACGTAGACTACACCTGAGCCTCTATGACACTGAGGGCACATGGGATGAAACTTCATATGTTTTCTCCAAGTCCAGGAGTGCCCAGTTGGACTCTTTCCTCATCTCTAGCTTCTTCTCAGCTATCTGTCTCACTGGAAACATTGGGTTAGTTGTGCTGCATCCTGATTTGAATCTGAACTGCTCATCTCCCATCTTACATTTTACTACTCTGTGTATCTGTTTATCAATTATCCTCTCCAGTACTTTCATGCAATGTGATAGGAGTTTGATGCCTCTGTACTGTCCACAGTTGTGGATGTCCCCTTTGTTCTTGTACACTGGCATGAGTATGCTTATTCTCCAGTCATCTAGGATATGCCTTTCTCTCCACACTGCTATAAGTGCCCCTGGAGCTATTTCTCCCCTATCTCAACCAGCATCTTTATCCTATCTGTTATGACTTCATCCGAGCCTGCTGCTTTCTCTGACTTCATTTTCCTTTGTGCTATTCTTACTTCTTCTAGGGTGGGCTCCTCTTCTTCTCTCATAGGATCATAGGTGTGTACTAAGTTAATGGCCCTTGAGCCTTTACAACCTAGCCCTACAAATTGCCCTGGCATCATCATAAGCTGTTTCTGTTGCAGTACAGCTTCTGTGGGGTCTACTTCATTCAGAAGCTGCTGGGAATACTCCTTCCATCTGCCTTTAATGTCCTGTGGAATGATGAACAGGTTGTTGCTGGTATCCCTTATGAAGGGTGTCTGACTATCTTCTTTATATTTCTATAGTTGCCTTGCAACCTGATATAGTTTCTTTGTACCACCTACTTGCTATTGCAACTCCTTTCTTAGCTTCTTTGTTAGCCAACCAGTATTCCTTCCTAGCCTGGTCAGTCTTTTCTATCTCACATTTTTTCCTGCACTCCTTTCTTTTGATGACTTCCTGGACCAGTTGGCATAATGACTAAGGTCTTTGCCTCCCATGCATGAGGTGCAAAGTTCGATCCTGACCTCTGACCAATGCCTGTTTGGTGTTTGCATGTTCTCCCCATGTCTCTGTGGGGTTCCTCCCACCTCCAAAAAAAAAAATGCTGAGTGTTTCCAACTCCATCTCAAACTTACCAATGAATGGAGCTGTGGGCAGCAGCACAGACTCTACATATTGCCCTCTAGGGGGAAGAGTAGTACAGACCAACCCCTTCGGGCTTCTACTGTGGTGTGCATTATCCTCAAGATAGAAGAACATGGATCACAGACTGCACGCCGTGGCAGGGCTAGCCACTCAACAGTGTAAAATATGTCACTTGGTGATTTGATTATGTTAATTAATGTTTCCAAAATGGGCATAAGATTTTTCTTTCATATGTGCTATACTGAAAAAAATATTCACAGAGGCTAAGAGTGGTTCTTGAAATTGCCTTATTCTCTGACTACAAGGCTCATGACAAGTCTCCTTTTATAGTCATGCTTAGCCATACTTATTCAGAGTACCTTGCTCAGGAACACACTATACTACAGTATATCAACTTTTATTATAATTCCACACCTACACAATGACGTGGCTTTTCACACAGGCAAAATAGATGGTCACTTACAGTGTTATTCTGCTACAGACATATTTCCACTATTTATTTATTTATTTATTTATTTTACATAAATTAAAATGAAATTTGTGTACTTTAAAAAATTAATAAATTGACCCATGGTGCCTCATTTCAAAGACAAATCAGCTATGGTGTCCTAGTCGGTAAGTGTTGTATAACTCACCACTCAGTTTAGGGGTTTCTTCTCTGTCCCATCAACAGTCTATATGACCTACTGCCCAGGTTGTGGGTAGGATTGTGCAGAAACCCCATAAATCTGAAAGTGCAAAGTGGATGGTGGTGTAAGAGAAGATGAAGTTTCTATCAGTTGCTTTTTTTAAGATGATGACAGGTAATTAGATATCAGTAGTGGACAGCTTTGCAGGACTGAAGTACCTCTCAACTGCATCTCATTTTAGGAAACAGTCTTTTTCCACACTGCTCCATGCATTCATTGTTAATATATTTTTAACAAATATTCATTATATAACTGATTAATTTGGAACCAAGGAAATATGTGCAGGGCTGCCAACTAAGCTGTCATTTGCAACTTATATGTGATATTTGTCATTTCACATTGTGGGGTATTTTGTCTGTTTTTGACTACTTTCCCCTAATAATGCCTAAATCCTTCATATTAATAGACCAAAACATTTGTATATGTTAGTATGCAGATACAGTATTAACCATGCTGTGAGCATTCTTTTTGAAGTTCTTAGTAAATGTTCCACATTTTGTCCTGCATTGTAAGAGGCCATGATGCACATTTTGAGATAGAAGGCTGACAGCTCTAAGGCTAGCAACTGTGTGTTTGTACATTTATTGTTTGAAACTTATTTTAAATTCATTATTTTGGTCCTTAATTTATTTATTTGCTTTATTACTGTCAAACATTAACAAACAGCAAATTAGCTATAATAGTTGGGTACAGGACTGTCTGGAGATGTGAATGACTGACCTTGCTGTCACTTGTCATTACTCTGGCTTTGCAGGGCTAATGTGATTTGTGAGAAGCAAGTTTGAAAACTTCAGCTACTGTCTTTCTTAAGTAAGGTTCAAATGCCTTACCGTGCTCAATATTAGGTGGCACTAGCCTTGCCATGAATATTGAATATTTGTGTAAAGCAAAGCTGAAAGGCATTACTGTTGCCATTATATTTTATAGCAGTCATACCTCTGAGGTGCACCCAGTTAGTAAGCTTTCTATAAATATTAGGATGAGGGGGGCTGTCTGTTGACAAAACTGAGACTTTAGTTATTTGATTAATGTAATATTCACTAATCTGGCTTTGCAGGCCAGTGTGCATTTCAATCTTTGATGTCAGCCAAAAGTGCTCTTCACAGCACCCGCAATGTGCCCAGTAATGACTCCTTCTGCAATTTGTATGGGGTTACATGGATTGTAACATATCTAAATATGATTGTAGATTATTTTTTTTTATAAAACCCATTGCTCCTACTACTATTGGAACCGTCTGGGTATCTTTCTTCCACATTCCTCTTGTTTCTGCCTGCAGATCCTGATATTTTATGACTTTGTGTCTCTCTGTATGTAAGGCACTGTAGTCACTGGGTGTGGCAATTTCAATGATCAATGCTACTCTTGTCTTCTTTTCTTGGACCACTATATCCGGTTTTCTAGCATCTATCTTTTGAACTGTTGGTAATGGGTGATTCCATGTAATATAAACTGTATAATTTTCTAAGATGCTTTGTGGCTCATGTTTCCAGTGTTTTTCAGCCACCTCAATAACATAATGTTTGCAAAATCCCCAGTGCAACAATCTTGCTACATTATTATACCTTTCAGTATACAGTCCTTCTGCCATTAGTGTATCGCAACCAGCAACAAGGTGTGTGACTGTTTCCAATTCAGTTTTACAAAACCTACATTTGCCTGTTTCTTCCACATGTTCAATGGACTTTGTAAACCAGCGTGTTTGCAGTCCACTTTCTTGGGCCGCCAATATTAACCTTTCATCTCTTGGTTTGAATTAATCTCTCTGTAATCATTCCTGCGTTCGTTCATGATCAACATGAGGTTCTTCCAGAATTTTTCTATACTTGCAACTATATTTATGCTTCTTCCACATTTCTTGCCTTCTCATCTTGTCCTTCACTTTATATTCTCTTTCTTGTTTTTTGGCACATTCAGTTGCTGCCTGATTTTTATCTACTTCTGGTTTGATTTCCATTCCTGCTTGACGCCAATATGCTGCTGCTAAATTAAGCAAAGAAGACATTTTAGATTTATTCTCCCCCATGTTTCAAATCTTTCACTACATTTGAGTCTTGTGTGGTCAACACATATATGTGTAGTCCCACAATTGCAGATCTATACATATAATCACTTTCAAGGAGGCCCATCCGTCCTTCAGAACAAAGAATGTATAATCTTAATATACACTGATTTTTATAAATCTTGTGTTGAGCATGGAGCATCCTTGTTTTCCTATCTAATATATCCAACATGTTTTGGGGCCAGTCACTCACTCCAAAACTGTAGGTTAAGACAGGAAGAGCAAACTGGTTTATAGCCTGGATTTTGATCCTAGATGTCAATGCTGTTTTTAGAACTAATTTAAGTCTTGTAAAGTATTCCCTGCTAAGTTTTATTTGCATTTGTTCATATTTTATTGTTGATTCTTCATCAGTTCCCAAATATTTATGCACACCCTCTTGCTCAAGTTCTTTTATATCACATTCTTGCCCCAAACTAATGTTTTCCTGGTGCTGCAGTTTTACTGCTTTAAATGTTGCTTTTGCACACTTTATCAAGACCAAACAACATTCTTATGTCATCTGAAAAAGTTTTGACAACCTGCAGCTGTGCTTTCAGTTCCTCATCTGATGAGCTATACATTTTAAATCACTGACAAAGAAAAGATGAGAAGTCTTTGCACTGTTCTTTTTTAGGAGCCAGATTGTAGCCCTGGCATAAGCTGTTAATTAAACAGCATAATGGGTTAATGGCAAGGCAGAATAGCAGCGGTGACAAAGAGTCGCCCTGGAATATCCCCCTTTGAATTTTTATCCCCAGGATAATAATCTGCCCTTTATCATGGCTTAATTGCAAAGTGATCTGCCACTGTTTCATGGTCACTGTACTGTAGTCAATGTAGGGTGTATCTTGTGCATATTTAAGCACTCTTATCCATGAATGTGGGATACTATCAAGTGCTATTTTATAGTCAATCCATGCCATACTTAAATTCTTCCCATTTTTACAGTTCTCTGCTATAACTTTATTTAAAAACAAATGATTCTTTGTTCCATATGACTTTATTTTATTACCCTTTTGTTCTACTGCCATAATTGAGTTTTCTTCTAAATAACTATAAGCCCTGTTAGCATCAGTTCCCATGTATAATGTATACACTGTTGGAAGGCAAGTTATTGGTCTCTAATTTTTAGGGCAGCTTGCAGGTTCACTCTTAAGAAGGAGCATTGTTTTGCCTGTTGTTAACCAGGTTGGTGTCTGTTTAGGGTGTGCATATAAATAGTTCTTACTCACAACTAAATTCTCGTGCAAGGATGTTAATACTTTTAACCAAAAGTTAGGTACTGCACCTGGGCCTGGGGTTTTCCAATTGGAGGCTTTTTTTAGATTTCTTTCAATCTCTCTGGCTGTTACTTCATCCCACTTCATATCCTGCACTTTTAAACTTCTTATTCTTTCTTTTACGTCTTCTAACCATTTACCATCTTTGTTATGTTCCATAATATCTTCATAGATACATCTCCAAAATGTATCTACTTCCTCTTTTTTTGGAGGTCTTTCAGTTCCTTTTACCTTATTTCGCAGTTCTCTATAAAACTTTTTTGGGTCATCAATAAATTGCTTATTTTGTACTTTTCCTTTATATTTATCAGTGTGTCGTCTATGTTTTTCCACCTGTGCTGAAATTTTTAGTTTATTTGTGATAGTGCATGATAGCTCTTGATCTGTTCTAATACTGTGCATTATCACTTCTATCTTTCTTAGTATTTTTGTTGATCTATTCCCTCTTCTATAAACATTTAAGAGTGACAATTCTTGTCTTAATTGCTTTATAGCTTTCTCTGTTCGATACTTCCATAATAGTATTCAATTTCTCCCCTATATTTTCCTCACTACCCTGTGTTTTTGTAGTAGAACTTTATCAGTTATTAATTTAGCAGCACAGTAATATATCCTGTTCACTTCTGTTATGTCACATGGATCCCTATGGACAGTACTTACTGCTTTAAGTTGTTTTATCAGACTTCTGACTTTTTGGGTTTTATTAACCTTCAGCAGTCTATTTCTCTCATTGATCTTAATATATCTATCCATATCTATTAAATCAAGCAACTCTTCTCTTATCTCATTTTCTTCCAAACTGAGGGCACATCCCTTGTTTTCCGTTTCTTGTGGGCATTCTATAGAAAGTTCTATAGCATCTTCCTGTGGCACCTTCTCTTCAATTTCATCCTGTGCCATCTGTTGCTCTGTCATATGGGAACTCACTGGCCTATCACTCCTCAACATAGTTTCCTGTTCCTTTCCTTGTTGTCTAGCTTCAAGTGAACATTTATACTGGTTTCTTGTGGAAGGCTTCAAATTATCTTGATATGGCACCTGACCAATTGCTTCCTGTTCCACTGTTTTCCCCTAATTTGGATATCCATTGCTCTATCCTGTTGTGGTGCTTTCTGCATTTGATTTTCTGCACTGAATCCTTCACTTTGCATGCACTCCATAACCTCGTTTTCATTTTCTTTAACTTCTCCATTACTAATCTCCTTTTCTACTTTTCTTCTTTGTCTTATTTTTTGTATTGTGAAGTTTACCAAGTCTGGATTCCTTTGCCTGTATTTCTCTTCAAATATCTTTGGTGCTGCTCTTTTTGTATTGGTTAGTTTTGCTTTCTCCTTTGCATAAATATTGCACTATATTAAATCTCTTTTTCTTTCCCATGTCCATATTCTTTCTTCAGATGTTTCCAGATCTTCCTGTTTCTCTTTACTTTGTGGACTCACTCCATCATGCTGTGATGTAACCTGCATTAGATCTTCTACACCAAATCCTTCACTTCGCAGGCACTCCATAACTTCTATTTCTTTAACTTCTACTTTACTAACCTTCTTTTCTATGTTCCATCTTTGTGATATTATTTTTTATTGTAGAATTGTCCATATCCAGATGCCTTTGCCTGTATTTCTCTTCAAATATCTTTGGGGATGCCTTCTTTATACTGATTAATTTGGCTTTCTCCTTTGCATAAATACTGCACCATATCAAATCTCTCTTTCTTTCCCATATCCATATTTCTTTTTAATGTTTTTCAAATATCTCTAGATTTTGTTGTTTATATTATTGCACTTCCTCAGATGTTTCTTTTTCCAAACAGATCAAAGTTTCTTGATCTGTATACTGTTTTTCATAAATCTGTTGTATTGATGAATGCAAATTTGCATTTGAAGCTTCTGACATTTTTTTTGTGGAGGTGTTCTTCATTCACTCAGTTTGGTCACATTAATAAAGGGCAAGTATGTAGAATGCAAAACACAGACCCTCACTAACAAAGCAGTAGAAGTAGTGTGCATTCACTGAGATAAGAAATAGTGTATTTTACACTACTTTTTGGGGAAAGTAGTTCATCCTTCGGCTATAGTACCCAGTTTAACAAATGATGCAATAATAGGGAAAAGAGTTTCCCTATTTTTTTTTTTTAATTTTTACAAATCTTTTAGGTTTCTAATACCATGACGGGAATGGACTCCATTCCTAAGTCAAGGTATGATTAAAGTTCATGAAATTACTATTGTTTCCATCTTTGATGTCACCCAGAAGTGTTCTTTGCAGCACCTGCAATGTGCCCAGCAATGACTCTTTCTGCAATGTGTATGGAGTGACACATATTGGTAACATATCGAAATACAATTGTAGATTCTTTTTTATTACACCCATTTCTCCTACTACTGTTGGGACTGTCTGGGCATCTTTCTTCCACATTGCTCTAGTTTCTGCCTGCAAATCCTGATATTTTATGATTTTGTGTCTCTCTGTACGCAAGACACTGTAGTCACTGGGTGTGGCAATTTCAGTGATCAATGCTACTTTTGTCTTTTTTTCATGGACCCCTATATCCGGTTTTCTAGCATATATCTTTTGAATTGTCAGTAATAGATGACCCATGTGATGTAAACTTCATTGTTTTCTGTGATGCTTTGTGGCTCATGTTTCCAGTGTTTTTCAGTCACTTCAATACATAATGTTTGCACAATCTCCAGTGCAACAATCTTGCCACATTATTATGTCTTTCAGTATACAGTCCTTCTGCCATTAGTATGTCACAACCAGCAATGAGGTGTGCCACTGTTTCCAGTTAGGTTTTACAAGACCTACATTCATCTGTTTCTCCCACGTGTTCAATGGACTTTGTAAACCAGCATGTATGCAGCCCACTTTCTTGGGCTGCCAATATTAACTTTTCATCTCTTGGTTTGAATTCACCTCTCCTTACCCATTCCTGCATTCTTTCCTGATCAACATGAGGTTCTTCCAGAAGTTTCCTATACTTCGCATTTTTCCACATTTCTTGCCTTCGATCTGGTCCTTCACCTTGTATTCTTTCTTTTGTTTTTTGTTTTTTTGGCACATTCAGTTGCTGCCTGATGTTTATCTACTTCTGGTTTGATTTCCATTCCTGCTTGATGCCGATGTGTTTCTGCTAGATTAAGCAGAGAACTCATCTTAGATTTATTCTGCTCGTGTTTCAAAACTTTTACTACATTCGGGTCTTGTGGTCAGCAGATGTGTGGAATCCCACTATTGCAGATCTATACATGTAATCAATTTTAAGGAGGCCCATCTCTCCTTCAGAATAGAGAATATATAATCTTGGTATGCATTGATTTTTATAAATCATTTGGTGAGCATGAAGCATCCTTCTTGTTTTCCTGTCTAATCTAGCCAACACGTTTTGGGGCTAGTCAATCCTCCAAAACTGTAAGTTAGGGCAGGAAGAGCAAATTGGTTTATAGCTTGGATTTTGTTCCTAGATGTCAATGCCTGTTTTCAGGATTAATTTAAGTCTTCTAAAGTATTCCTTACTAAGTTTTATTGACATTTGTTCATGTTCTATTGTTGATCCTTCATCAACTCTCAAATATTTATACACTCTCTCTTGCTCAAGTTCTATTACATCAAATTCTTGAACCAAGCTGATGTTTTCCTGGTGCTCAGTTTTCCTGCTTTAAAGGTTGCCTTTGCACATTTATCAAGACAAAATGACATTCTTATTCATCTGAAAAAGTTCTGATAGCTTGCAGTTGTGGTTTCAGTTCCTCATCTGATGAGCAATACAGTTTTAAATTATTGACAAAGAAACAATAAGAAGTCTTTATACTTTGTTGTTTTCTAGGAACCAAATTATAGCCATGGCCTAAGCTGTTAAGTAGTCAGCTTAATAGGTTAAGGGCAAGGCAGAATACCAGCAGTGAGAGAGAGTTACCCGAATATCCCCCTTTGAATATTTATCCCTGGGATAATAATCTGTCCTTTATCACGGCTTAATTGAAAAGTGGTCTGCCACTGTTTCATGGTCACTGTAATATAGTCAATCAGTGTAGGGTGTATCTTATACATTTTTAAGCACTCCTTTATTCATGAATGTGGGATACTATCAAATGCTTTTTTGTAGTCAATCCATGCCATACTTAGATTTGTCTCCTTTTTACAGTTCTCCACCATGGATTTTTAATGACAAATGATCCTTTGTTCCATATGACTTTCTTTTATTGTCCTTTTGTTCTACTGCCATACTTGAGTTTTCTTCTAAATGACCATAAACTCTCTTTGGCATCAATTCCCATATATAGTTTATACACTGCTGGAAGGCAACGTATTGGTCTATAATTTATAGGGTAGCTTGCAGGTTCACTCAAGTAGGAGCATTGTTTTTCTTGTTGTTAGCCAGATGTGTGCCTGTTCAGGGTGTGCATATAAATAGCTCTTACTCATGGCTAAATCTTCATGCAGACATTAACACTTTTAACCAAAAGTTAGGCACTGCATCTGGGTCTGGGGGGTTCCAGTTAGAGGCTTTTCTTAACTTTGTTTCAATCTCTCTAGCTGTTACTTCATCCCATTTCATATCCTGTACCTTTAAACTTCTTATTCTTTCTTTTACTTCTTTTATTCATTTAGCAGCTTTGTTATGCTCCACAGGATCTTCATAGATACTTCTCCAAAATTAATCTATTTCTTCTTTTTTTTTTGGGTGGTCTTTCAATTTCTTTTAGCTTGTTTCCCAATTCTCCATAAAACTTTTTTGGGTCATCAAAAGAGTTTCCCTGATGTAAAGATTTGTTGATGCAATGGGAAGAATGTAATCCTTTTAAACAGTCTCATTATTAGTCTCTGGATGGGAAACAGAAATGGAATAACCATAGATGAAAGTAAATAATGGATGTATTGTCAGTAAATAGTGATAGTAAGGAGATGAACCATGATTTTGCTTTGCTATTTACTCTAGACACTAAAGCAGTGATTAGGAGGATTTCAATAAGCAATGTTCTTTTTCAAGAAAGTTAGATAGACCTATTTTGGTTATTAAAAAATATCAAAATTTAAAACAATTGTTAATAGAATGCCTGAAGAATGTGGACAATCATTTACAAAAAAGAGGGCCATTTCGTTATTGGTTCTGTCCACAATGTAGGTTTTTCTGAAAAAATGTTGATAGTTGCCTAACTAATGATAGTTTATTCTCCTAGGTATTTTAACTGAGTGCCAAGCAGGGGGTTGTATATGTTACAAATTGTTTATAATGTATGGCATTTTATCTAGAAGTTGACATATACAGATAATGTGGCACGACAGGCAGACTCTGAAAAAGAACTTCAGCAAAGGATAGGGGAATGGAATGCAAAACCGAAGGCACATGGGATGAAAATGAATACAAATAAGACAAATGTAATGACAGCAAGATGAAAAAATCAAAAGAAGCTGAGAGCTGAGACAGAAGGGAAAGTAGTGGAACAGGTTAACAGCTTCACATATGTGGGAGGGGTGGTTGAGGCAAATTAAAATCTAAATAAAGTTGTCAAATCTAGAATCAGAAAGTTTTCAGCTAAATGGCACAGAGTGTCAAGGATAGCATGTGACATAAGAATACAACCCCCCCTGCAAAGTAAGGTGTACTAACCAGCGGTGTAACTAGTGCTGCTGTATAGTACAGAAAGCGCAGCAGTGAAGGCAGAGCAGTTGAGGAAGCTAGAGGTGATGGAGATGAAGTGCCAGGTATAGCTGGTAGGATGCACACTGTGGGACAGACAAATAAATGAAAACACCAGAGCAGAAGTCCAAGTAGCTTCAATTGCAGAGACGGTCAAAGACAACAGATTATGGTGGTTTGGGCAGATGTGCAGAAACCCAAAAACAATCTGGTGAAGAAGATTTGGGAAAGGCAGGAAGAACACAAGAGGAAACAAGTGCATCCAGCAAAAAGGTGGATGGATTGTATAAGAGAAGACCTGTAACACTCAGGCATGAGTGTCAAAGAAGGTAGGAGGTTGTTATTGAATAGAGAGATGGAAACAGTTGGCATGATATCCCGACCCCTTGTAGAAAATGGGCAAAAGGAAGTTGATGATGATGATGATACATTATGGAAACTTAATAACATAATGTATGAACATAGTTATGCAGTCGTATGTTATAAATGTCTTCTGCAGATGTTCTACTTATATAATGGGCGTTTTTTATTTCAGCATGAGAGCTGCAATGAAGAAAATGTTTGATGTAAAGGAATATAACTGGCAGATAAAACTGAATGCCAGTGTTCCACAAGGACTGAATGACGTTACCAAGTTTAAATGTGAATTGAAATAATGGATGTAGGTTAACATTTCTTTAGTCTGAAGTCTTTTTACTAAAGACAAAACCATTAACTTTTGTGGTGCTGTGTGACTTTTTAACAATGAATAATTTCAGAAAATTCTATTAAGTGACCCTTGGTTGTTGTTAGGAGTTTTGATTTGTTTACGTGAGTGTGCTATTTCATTGTGGGCTATTGAACCATTTTCATTTGTTTGCTTTGAGTCTCTAAAAGCCACAGAGGGAAGATGACACTTTGAGTAGAGCAAGGAAAATGTAACTAGAGTTGTAGCAGAAGAATCTGGACTGGATACTCCTACTTTTCACCAATAAATGAGTTACAAAATGACTTATTCAAAGCAAACATGGCTACACAAGAAGTAGTATACCAACTACTGCTGCCTAGACTTCTCAGAAATCTAGTGATAAAATGAGCACATAATCATGCACTAGCGGGACACATAAGAGGAGATAAATTTAGTGTGTGTGTGTGTGTGTGTGTGTGTGTGTGTGTGTGTGTGTGTGTGTGTGTGTGTGTCTGTGTGTGTGTGTGTCCACATGCACTTGTAGTGTTATGGGAACAGCTTTTTTTTTTTGTTAAAGATGCAGGAGCAGGATTATCATGTGACCAAAGACATAAATCCACTCCAACAAATTAATGCAAATGGTGGAGGTATAGACTTATAACACAGTGCTACCCACCTCTCTAGAACAAACAAGTTAAACAGTGTGATACACTGTCTGCCTTTAAAAAGGATAACTGTTTGAGTATTCATAAATTCATCCTTGGTATGAATGACCTGGCCCTTCTTGAAAAGGGAGGAAAGGCTTAAGGTGGGTACTAGCAAAGCTGAAATGTCCTTGCAGCTCAATTGATTTGCAATTCCTATGAGCATATGACATGTGACTAAGTCACATCCTTGTATGGAAGCAGAGGTTGTGGGCATAACATGCTTAGGCCTGCTTTCTTGATGACTCCTGGGTTACCTGCATGGAGTTGCAGTATGTAGGAGTTGGCAAAGAGTACATGCTGTCTTGTCCGCACTGAAGGCTGAGATCTTTTACAGTGTGTCAAGAAGACATGGACAAAAGGTATATATTACCTGGACCTGGAAAATATTAAGATACAACTAAACACCCTAATACTGGGTGATTTCAACTACCCTGCCATTAACTGGGAAAACTACACGGGTACCAATACCTTTTCCCAACGGTTCTTGGAATTCATAAATTTCAACGCCCTGGATCAACTAATCCATTGTCCCACCAGGGGCTTCAATATCCTAGATCTGGTCATTACCAACATGGGAGACAGATGCACCACACCAGTGGTCACCCCCTCATTGGGCAGATCTGACCATAAGCAAATCACCCTTGACATCCACATCCCACCCCCCCCCACCACCAGTAAGGAAACCTCCGTAAAAAACTTCTCCAAAGCCAACTTCATGCTACTGAAGTCAGAAGTCACAAACTTCATGACACCAATGCAGACGGGATCTGAAAGTTCGACTGCTGAATCCTACACTAAGGCACTGTACAAACACATCCACTCGTGCATGAATCGTGCCATCTCAAATAGAACCAAGATGCTCTCCTCCAAAAAAAGGAAGCCAATCTTGTGGTCCCCTGCTATTAACAAACTATACAACAGAAGGAAGAAACTGGTGCAGAAAAGAGGAAAATCCCAGGATGCAAAAAACTCCCTCACCAGCCTCAGTAAGAAGCTGAGATCCTCATAAAATCCTCACAAGCTAGTTACGAAAATAAAATTGCCAGAGATTCCAAAGACAACCCCAAGCCATCCTATAGTTATGTCAAGAATCTAAATGGCATGCTCAGATCTGCTCCGAGCTACAGAAAAATGGCATTAAATATACTGATCCCAAATATATTGCCAATATCCTGGCAGATCGATTTAGTGCCAACTTCACCTTCCTCTCACCCCTAAAGGGCCCATCTCAATACCAAAAGATTGCCACATTCTGGTAATCACGGCCACACAGGTAGAAACTGCACTCTCCAAAGCTAAGAATACAGCATCCATGGGACCAGATGACATCCCGGGCTGCGTACTACATGAACTACAAAATGAACTGGCACCTCACCTAAGTGTCATGTTTAATCATAGCCTCATCTCAGGCTTCGTGCCCACTGAGTGGCGCACAGCTACAGTTTTCCCACTCCACAAGGGGGGATCCACCTTGGATCCCAGGAACTACCGTCCCATCAGTCTGACGAGCCAGATCACCGAGGGCATGGAATGCATTATCATGGAATTTATAAACAAAGACATTGGCAACCTTCAAACACTGGACCCCACCCAGTTTGGGTTCATGAAGGGCCGATCTTGTCTCCTGAACCTGACTGACTTCTTTGACTCAATCTCCAGAGCTGTGGACAAGGGTAAGGCAGTCCACACAGCCTATCTGGACCTCGCCAAGGCCTTCGACACCATCCCCACTCTGGGATCATAGATAAACTTACTAAGCTGGGCATTAATCCCTACATCACTCGATGGGTTGCCAACTGGCTTACTGACAGAACCCAGACTGTAAAAGTAGCAGACTCCAAATCCAACTCCAGACAAGTGACAAGTGGAGTACCTCAGGGTTCAGTCCTGGGACCACTCTTGTTTGGCATCTGGTTCTCTGAAGTACAGGCCAACACTAAGAGACTCTGGCTAACAAAGTTTGCAGATGACTGCAAACTGGGAGCCATTATTGAATCCCCAAATGATGTGGATATTCTACAAAAGGGCCTCACAGAAACAGATGCCTGGTGCCAGAGCCATGGGCTCAAGCTTAATGCCATGAAATGTATAGTTATCCCCTTTGGAAAAAAAACATGTACCCATGAATTACCACATAGGTGGTAGTATACTAAACATCGAAAGTGTAATGAGAGACTTAGGGACACAGGTGGACAGTGGTCTCACCTTCGATAACCACATCGCCACAACAGTCAGGAAATCCTTCTATATGGCACACCTCATCACTAAGGGCTTTTCATCCAGAAAAAAGGAGGTCATTGTCCCACTGTACTCATCCCTCATTAGACCCATTATAGAGTATAACGCCCCATTTGGTATGTACCTCACAAGACATCTGCAACAGCTGGAAAGGCCACAGAAATACCTCACTAAAAGAATCACAGGCCTAAAGCAGATGCCATATGCTGACCACCTTAAAAACTCCAGCTATACTCTGTGGCATATCGTCTACTCAGAGGCGATCTCTGCTTAACATACAAGCCATGTCAAACCCTGAGTTGTTGGACATGCTTCACTTAAAGAAATCCCAATCCCTCAGAGCCACATGCTCCAGGGATCTAAACCTTGTCATCACAATGAACAAAACATGCTGGAGGGATAGGTTCCTGACCCAGAGACTCCCCATACTCTAGAATAGACTGCCCATACATGTCAAGCAGAGCGCCTCCTTGGCCCTGTTCAAAAGGAACCTTGATGATTGGATGGGAGATAGGAATGTCACCCCGGGAATCATGTCAGTCGCCCTGCTAGACAGGGATCCAGGGAAGTTAATATTGTGGGAAGAACTATCCAGGGAAATGTTATGGCTAGGCTTGTATAGGCCCTAGGGCCGATAGCCTAGTACCAACCTATGAACCTATGAACCTATATCCATGGTATTTTTACAGACAGTCTGTGCACTTGTGAATGCATTTCAATACCATAACATGTTTACATGACTACAAGAAAAAAATATATCAGTCAAAATACTTATATGTTCATAGGTTCGTAGGTTGGTAGTAGGCTATCGGCTCTAGGGGCTATACAAGCCTAGCCATAACAATTCCCTGGCTATTTCTTCCCACAGTATTTATCTCCATGGACCCCTACTTTTATGTTTCAGGCCATCTTCAGATGCCAGTTTCTGTAAGCTTAACCCAACTCCTACATTTAGAGGTTTTGGTTCTTGCAGGGGAAGCACATAATTAAAATTAATATTTGTTTTTCCTGTCATGCCAACCTCTGTTTCTCAGCTCTGCTCTTGGGCAGCTGATATTTGTGGTTTCCCAGATTTTAACTTAAAATAATTTTTCACTTCTGTTCCAAGTGTGTTACAAACCTATAAATATGGCACCTGCAATGGTATATGTAGCTTTATTATCATTTTCAGCAGATATCAATCTCCACTGAAAATTCAGTTTCTTAAAGTTTGTCACATTAAGTAAAACTGACTAAATATATAAAAAAACAGTTACATAATTCTCAATTTGTAGTAAGAGAAGCCTGAGTTGGTTTGCATGTGAATTATTCTAAAATTGCTACGGTCATCCTTGACTTTCTGTTGTGTTTTGGTCTTGGACATACTGGGTTAAACAATGGGTGCCAGCAGAGGTGAAAATGGCCATATCCAACTTGATGAGGTACTAAATGCATTGGTTTCTGGCTCTGCACTGACTTTCATTTCATTGAATGAGAGATTTAAATGCTGAGTAGTTTAAAATGTCTTATGCATTTCAATGTATTTATCACAATATGTTAAGCAGTGTAATCTACTTATGCATTCATTACAAAGTAGTAAAGTCAGATATTATCTAGGTGCATCATGGAGAAACAAGGCTTGGTTTAATTGTTTGGAAGTGGGTATGTTTTTTTTTTATGGAAAAATACGTTACTTTCTACAGAAGTCTGCTCAGCAGTGGAACTCACAATCATAAGGGAAGGTTGGACAAGAGGTCAGTGCAGCCTTTTTTATTAAATTACTTTTTTAAAGAACTTTACTTTTGTGGTTGGTGACAGTTGGATTATAAATGACTGTCACAAATTGCTATAGTGACTTGAATTTTGGAGTAAGTTTTACAGATAATGGCTATAGTCTGCTGTTTCTGCTGTTCTGCATTGTCTGTGCAAGTCATCTGCAGAAGCAGTCAGCTTTATAGGAGATGGTTTCTTGAAGAATTAACGGGAGTTGTTTAGACTACACACTTGGACATTACAGGTTAAAGTTAAACTAGTATAATACATACAGGAATTGCACTATGAAGTTAGGGAAAATAATTTATTACATATCTAGATAAAGTTAAGAAGTGAGTATAAAAGGGGGTTAAGGAGGTATAAGTTATGAGTAGAAACTTGTTCATATTTAGGAATATTATTATCATGAAGTTGAGCAAAAACAGAGACAGATTTTGGCTAAGAACTATTTCAGAATGTTTTTTCAGGACGGATATAGTTAAGGAGTCCCAGGCCTTAGCAACATTGTATAAATATAGATCATGACCAGCAGATTTGATAGGGTTGTGGACAGAAACATTTTTTTTCACTAGGTCATAATGATGGAGTACAAACATAGTTGTATAGAATGGTATTTAGTGCTAAACAAGCAGATTATTGCTGGCTAATGTTGTAGGTGGGAAGAAGCTCTGTATATGTTAGTTATTTTCCTCTTATATGGTGTCCAAATCTTTACCAATATTCAGTCCACCTTGAAAACCAAAGTAGACTCATGCTACAATAAGGCTGCTAAATTTGTAGCAAATGCAAAATTTTCAGCCTACCACTGTGCATTGCTACATCAATTAAACTTGACTCAAACCTCCTCACTATCTCACTTATTTACAACTAACTACACACGTAAATTTACATATAAACCATCCGTCTGCCATTCTCCTTCTTCCTTACTGACCATCTATCACCCAAGCTGACCTCTTAGATTAGAAAACAAACTGCTACCCAAAGTAGAAAAGCCAAATCTCTCAACTGGATAGATGTTCTATTCTTTTACTGTCTCAGAATTATGGAACTCCCTCCCATCTTCTATCAGAACCACCAGCAATCCTGCTCTCTTTACGAAACTCCTCAGACAACACCTCTCCTCTCTCTGGCTATGTACATGCCCTAACACAGCACTCTCCCAACACCTGATTTCTTTCCATCACAACCCCTTACCTAATTCCTCCTCTACACTTCCATAATGCAAATATGTTCTATAAATCTGCACTTTTATGCCCATACTATTCTAAGCATTGTTGACTATACTTAGTCTGCAATGCCTGTTATTTTGTGTATGTAACTATTTAATCTATGTGGAGCTTTTCTCCCTGGGCCTTCACTGAAAATGGGCTCACCTAGGCCCAATGGATCACCCCGGTAAACAAATGCAATAAATAAATAAATAAATAGCATAGTTCTAACCAGTTTAGGCTTTCAGTGCTATACAGTAGTGGGTTTTGAAAGCGGCATATCCGCAGTGGTGGTGCTGTGGTAGCGTTGTCGCCTCACAGTGAGACGCTGACCGGTTCGACTCTCAGTTAGAGTGTTTTCTGTGTGGTAACATGCGTGAATGGGCGTACCTTCGTTGAAGGTTGTGTGTTAGGGCTGGCAACTCAGCATGTAAAAATCAACTGCCAATCATTAGTGGACCGGAGTTCCGCTGTGGTGACCCCTAACCGGGAAAAGCCAGAAGACACAACAACATTTACTGCAAATTTAGACACTTTATTATAGCACTGGTCAAATTTTGCTTTTAGTGATGCCTGGAGGTTAGTAAGAATGGATGCTTCATAAACTAATGAAGGGGAGGTGCTAAGTACTGGCGAATGTAGCTTTAATTGTGTTGGTGAGAAAGTTTTTGGATCTCTAAAGCCTTCCAAGTTTTTGGTGAGTTTATTTATGCATTTTTGTATGTGCATGTCAAATGTAAGATTATAAGTTCATACGTAAGTACTAGGCTAACTGGTCTTGCAGGCAATTGTATCTAGCTAATTTCCCTTTTGTATTTGAAATAACCTATACCACTTGGTTATAGATTGGCCTTACCGGTCCTGTGGTTGATAATTACATATTAACGCCTAATGAGAATAACTGGGATCATGCCATAGATAATTTGAGTGGACCCATGCCTAGGATTAAGTATTTAGGAACTGCATCTGCCCATTTGCAGTCCATGGGGCAGGTCTGGGGTAAATTTTCCATCCAGATAAGTTTCACTTGAAAATGAATATGGATGAACTTTGTATGATTGTGGATGGAGAGTCTTTTCCACAGCAGCAATATAGGTTCATAGGTTTATAGGTAGGTACTGGGCTATCTGCCTGAAGGCATATATTAGCCCAGCCATGTTGTGCAGTATTCACCACCCCTTTGGTTAGTTCCCTAGGCCCTTGATCTAGCAGTTAGTACCCTTGGCCCCTATCTATTAGAGCTATTGGTATGATCCCTGGTGTGAACTTTCTGTTACCCATCCACTCGTCAAGGTTCCTCTTGAAGAGTGATAATGAGAGGGCTCTGTCTTATGTAGATCGGGACCTTGTTCCATAGCAAGGGAAGTCTTTGCGAAGGGAATCTATCCCTCCAACATGTTCTGTTCATTGTTGTGCTGAGGTTTATATCCCTAGAGCGTGTAGCTCGAGTAGATTTGGTTTTGCTAAGATGGAGCATGTTCAACAGTTCTCGGTTGGACATGGCTCTGTATGTTAGACAGAGATCGCCTCTGAGAAGGCGGTATGCAACAGAGAAAAGCCTTAGTTTTTTCAATCATGGGCATAGGGCAACTGTTTGAGGCCAGTAATCCTCTTAGTGAGGTACCTCTGTGGTCTCTGCAGCTGCTGGAGATCCCTAGTCAGGTACATTCCAATTGGTGCATTGTACTCAATAATGGGTCTGCTGAGGGAAGAGTAGAGGGACACCACTACATCCTTAGATCTTGATGCGAACCCTTTCGTGATCAGATGGGTCACATAGAAGGATTTTCTAACCACCTTGGCAGCATGGTTATCAAAGAAAAGCTGACCATCTACTTGGGTCCCTAGATCCCTTATTACTTCTTCAGATTTCAGGGGGTTACCTCCTATGTGGTAGTTCATGGGTACTCTGTTTTTTCCAAAGGGGATTACTACTCATTTTTTAGCATTTAGCTTAAGACCATGGCTTTGACACCATGCATCAGTCTCATTAAGGCCCTTCTGGAGGATATCCATGTCAGCTGGAGACTCTATTATAGCACCCAGTTTGCAGTCGTCTGCAAACTTGGTCAGTCACAGCCCTTCAGTGCTTGCCTGTACTTCTGAGATGTATATGCCAAACAGGAGGGGCCCCAGGACAGAGCCCTGAGGCACACCGCTCATTACTGATCTGGATTCGGACATAGATCCCACTACTCTTACTTTGTGGGATCTGTCTGAGAGCCAGTTTGCGATCCATCTTGTGACGTAAGGGTTTATGCCCAGGATGGTAAGTTTATCAATAATACCCGAATTGGGAATGGTGTCAAATGCTTTAGCAAGGTCAAGGTAAGCCGTGTGTACCTCCTTTCCCATATCTATAGCCTGAGTAACCGTCTCAAAGAAGTTAACCAAGTTCAGGAGGCATGATCTGCCCTTGACGAAGCCGAACTGTGTGGGATCAAGTGTTTGGAGGTTCCCAATCTCTCCATTTATGAGTTCCATAATGATTCGCTCCATTGCCTTACAGATCAGACTGGTCAGGCTTATTGGTCAGTAGTTCTCAGGGTCGGTTCTGGGCCCACCCTTGTGCAGTGGAACCACCGTTGCTGTGCGACATTCTATGGGCACATATCCTGTCGAGAGGCTGAGACTGAATAGGGTATTCAGATGCGTGGTTAATTCATTTTGGAGCTCGTGTATGACACAGCCCGGGACACCATCTGGTCCCATGGAGGCAGTGTTTTTAGCTTTAGATAGAGCCTTATTAACCAATGTATCAGTAATAATTGGAGTTATAAAATTCCCTGGAATAGTAACAGGCCCTGTAGGTGGTGGTGGTGGGGGGGGAATTTGCACTGAACCTATCTGCCAAGATGTTGGCAATGTCAGTGGGGTCAGTGTATCCTCTGCGAAATACACCTGCCCCTCCAAACTGTTCTATTAATGTTGCAGAAGAGGTTTAGATGCCTAGGCAAAGTATTTCTGATGACATTTGACTTACTGATGTGCAGTAAATCCATTAATAATAGGTCAGAGGATGCCTTGTATGCCAAACAGAGGTCACGTCTTAGGAGTCCATAGGATACCAAGTATGGTAATAGTGGTTTCAGTCTGTCCATGTAGGACCTGTTCTTTAGGCCTTGTATCCTTTTAGTAAGGTATCTTTGTGGGAGCTCTACTTGTTGCATGTGTCTGAACAGATACATGCCAAAGGGGGCATTATGTGCAATGACTGGCCCAATGAAGGCTGAGTTAAGGGGGTCAGTGACATCTCTAGGTCTAGAAACAATCCCGTTGTTTATAATCTGTGCAATATAGAAGGAGATTCTTGGAACAACAGACATGTGTTTGTCAAAATTAAGTCACTGTCAACATAAGTTCCCAAATCAAGTCTTAGGGGCATATTGTCAGTGTGGTAGTTCCCAGAGGTAGATGACTTCCCAAAAGATACAGTAATGCATTTTTTTGGTATTTAGTTTCAGACCATGGTTTGGACACCAGTTATTTATTTGAGACAAACCTCCCTGCAGGATGGCCCAGTGTTTTGAGAATTCAGTGACTGCTCCTAGCTTGCAGTCATCTGCAAACTTAGTTGTCATCATCTACTTGTATAATTACTGTTAGTATTATTATCATCATTATTATTATTATTCAGTATTATCTATAATCATCCACTGTCTTCTATTATCTATAATCATCCACTGTCTTCTATTATCTATAATCATCCACTGTCTTCTATTATCTATAATCATAAACTGTCTTCCCTTATTATTTTCTATTAGAAGTGACTTCAGATGGTGTATTAGTAAGTGAAAAAGTTTTAAATATTTTTCATGAGAGAGAGTTGTGGAGGAAACAGTAGTATTTTTCTTGGGGGGGGGGGTGAGCATGAGTTGTGAGTTACAAAGCCATGTTTCAGTGTCTGTTACAGCTTCCTGAGTAATTTTTTGTTGATGTGCCAAGTTGTCTGATACACGAGTGTGGAGTCATCAGCATATTGTATTAGGGAAGCCTGTTGTGTAGATCAGTGGAGGGTGCTGGTTTGTTAAAGAGGAGGAGATCTTGTGGAACACTGGTGGTGACTGGGAGGTATGGCAAGAGGGTACAGTGCCATTTTACTGACTGATATCTATTGGACAAGTAGCTTTTGAACCATATAAGGGTGGGCTATGATAGACCTAATGTGGACATTTGGGTGACATTGTAGTGTACTGGCTCACCTTCTGTTTCACGCAGGAGTGGGCGTGGCTCGGATGATTGATGATCAAAGTTGCATATGAAATGAGGCATGATTGGCATGCCATTCATATTAGTCAGTGACATCCTGATACACTTGTTATAATAAGCCTTTTTAAAAGCATTTCATGTTGCATAATCAGTTTGCTGAGTACTTTATTTTACTGTGATAAAAGCTTCACATTGTCAGTTGCCTAACCAGTTACCACCTCGCAATTACAACTCTTTTGAAACACATTTCAGTTGCATAAGCAGTTACCACCTCACAATTCAGTCTTTAAAAACACATTTCAGTTGCAGAATCAGTCACCACCTCGCAATTACAAGTCTTCAGCTACGGCTTTTATTGTGTACATTTGGCTTTCGTAATTGTGTACTTTATAACTTTGATTTCTTACTGCGTGCATATTTTTTGTTTGGTGGTGGTGGTGGCCATATTAAACATACTTCAATCTAGACATGTGTGTCTGCGCCTGATTGCTGCTATATCTCACTTTTAGTGAGAAATATATGTTATGTTTTCTGATTCAGTGCACTCGGTGTGCAAAACTGAACTGTGAATCTGGCATACCGCATATAGACTACATATTCATTATGATTCCAGGCAAACGTGTTGCAAATTTTATACTGTGAATGTGAATTTTCATTTTATATACTTTTACATTTACGCGGCATACCACATATACAATAAATATTCATTAAGATTCCAGACACACCGGATGAATATTCAAGATCTGAGACTGACGTAAAAGGCCGCAGGCAGGGTTTGGGCGGTGCTTGCTACTGTGCATCTGGTGAGCCAGTACACTACAATATCACCGACATTTGAAGTAGAAGTTTTCTGTCACAAATTATGTTGAAGGTTGTAGACAATTATAGAAATAATGGGGAGACTAGTTTGCTGTTATCTCTATCTTTACTAGCAGTATCAATAAGGGTTAGAAGTGCAGTGTTAGTACTATGGGAGGTATGGAAGGCATGTTTTTCAGGTATTCCAGAGAGGGTGGCTATAGCATGACGGTTAAGGTCTTCACAGTACACAGTTTGATTCTGACTTCACGGCAATTGGCCTACTGTTCTCCCATGAACCTAAGATGACTTTAGGTCTAAGGTTAGTGATATCTGTTGAATTTTCTACTTTGTGTAGATAGCTAATGTGTGATTGTTTCCAAATAAAGAGAACATGGGATTCCTAGATTGACCTATTTATCAGGATTGAGACAAGACGGGCAATGCTATTGGCTGCTATTTTAAGGTATTCAATTGGAAGGTCATTAACTGAAGCTGAGCATGGTTTGAGTTTCAGTTTTATATCAGATGAGGGCACTGGTTTGAAGGTGAAATTGGATTTAGTGATATATGGCTATCGGGCAGGGTTGGGATTAGATGTGGAAGTCCTTGCTTAGCAACACTATACTGTCTATGAAATAAGAAATGAATTCTTTTGCAGGTTTGAGTGACAAGTTTTGGGAGAGGGATTAGGGTTGAATTTTTGACCAGGATGCAAGATTTCCTTAATAGATGACTGCAATCTTTTTAGGGTTGATCTAGTATAGTTTTCTTTGCCTTCATTTATTTGCTTTTTATTGCAGATGTGGATCATTTGAAAGTGTGAGATATTGTGATGTTTTGTATTTCTACCTTTCTTTCCACACTTTTTCTTTATTCTGCATTAATATTCTACTCTTTTTAGATAGCCAAATTTCCTTATTTGTTTTTACTCTCTTCCTTCTAGGAGTTGTAAGGCTATTTAGGAAAGTTGCATTGAAGTCATTTACAGCATCATGTAAAGGTAGGATTTTATGGATATTGCAGTGAAAAGATAACAGGGTAGTAATGCGTATGACTGGGTTAAACATGGACAGGTTGCATGTTGTTTTATAAACATGCCATTTAAGTGGATGTGTCAGATGTATGGTTTAATTTCTCCAAATCTTTTGAGTTTCTATCTAATACTGCTATGGGAATGGACTCTGTTCCTAAGTCAGGGTATTGTTAACGTTCATGAAATTAGTATTGCTTCAGTCTTTGTTATCCAAAAGTGGTCTTAGTAACATCCGCAGTAGGCCCAGAACTGATTCCTGCAATTTGTATGGAGTTACATTTATGGGTAGCATAACTAAAAATAACTGTAGTGTTTTTTTGTTTTTTCGACCCATTGCTTCTACTACTACTGTTGGAACTACCTGGGCATTTTCCACCACATTGCTCTCGTTTCTGCCTGCACATCTTGATATTTTATTACTTTGTGTCTTGCTGTATGTAAGACACTGTAATGGCAATGTGTAGCAATTTCAATGATCAATGTTACTTTTGCGGGGTTTTTTTTTCATGAACTGATATATCTGGTGTTCTCACATCTACTTTTTCAGACTGTTGGCAATGGCTGATCCAGTCTGATGTACACTTCATCATTCCCTATAATATTTTGTGTCTCATGCTCCCAATGTTTCTCAGCTACTTCTGTATTGTGGTGTTTGCACAATCCTCAATGGAACAATCTTGCTACACTAATGTGCCTTTCAGTGTATAGGCTCTCTGCCATAAGCGTATCATGCCCAGCAATAGCATATACGACTCTTTCTAATTCTTTTTTTTGCAGAACCTACATTTGTCTGCTTTTCCCACATGTTCAATGGACATTGTAAACTAATGCGTATGCAATCCACTATCCTGGGCTGCTTTTATTAACCTTTTATCCTCTGGTTTCAACTTGCATCCCCTTATCCATTCCTGTGTCAAATCCTTGTCAACATGAGGTTATTCCAGGAGATATCTATACTTCTTACTATATTTATAGCTTTTCCACATTTTTTTTCTTCTCATCTGATCCTTCTTACATTCTTTCATTTTTTTTTCTTCACACATTCATTTGCTGTATTATTTCTGTCGACTTCTGGTTTGATTTACATTCCTGCTTACCAAGTGGGTAATTCTACTAAACTAAGCAGAGTGGTCATCTTAGACTTCATCTCCTCATGTTTAAAACTTTCAAGACTGTTTGGATTTGATGAGGTCAGCAGATGTGTATGGAGTCCCATTGCTACAGATCTATACATGTAATCAGTTTTGAGGAGTTTTGTATTTCATTTGGTAAGCATGAAGTATTTTTATTGTTTTTCTGTCCAACTGATACAATGCCTTTTGGGAACAGCCAATCACACCAAAACTGTAAGTTAATGCAGGATGGGTAAATCTCTTTATAGCTTTGATTTTATTCCTAGATGTCAAGGTTTTCTTTTCTTTTTTTTTTTTTTTTTTTTAAGAAGAAACATCTTTATTACATTATTACTTATGACATAGACAGATATATATATATATATATATATATATATATATATATATATATATATATATATATATATATATATATATATATATATAAATGGAAGCAAATCACATTGACATATTTTTAGTTGCAAGCATTATACATCACTTATAATCTATCCAGTCATTTTCAGTCAAACATTACATAGCTAATTCAAATCTTGCCTTCTTTTAAACCTCATTCCTCTTCCAAAACATTATTCAGCATGCATTGCTCCCTCATTTCTCATTTTTAAGTCTGCCATCTCATTATAGTCCCAAATATATATATTCCCAATTATCTACTTCTTCCCCATCACACCTCCAACATTTGATATCTACCTGTCTCCAAAAGCGGAGCTTTCTTTGGCTCAACAGTACTCTGACATATCCCTCTTTGAGGGCCTCCCAAGACTTACATTGCTGGGTATTCTGACCCATCAGTGAGGAAAAATGAAAAGGAGAACATCAGATAAAGAGGTCACCATAACATTCTAACTGCGTTGTCCATTTTCATTCTTCCACACCTTCCCTCCCAGCCATCCTCGGCCTTGTCATTCCTAGAAGGATTGTGGGTAATATAAAAGCTTTCGTGTTCCATGTTTCAGCCTTAATTTTTTTCTTTATCTGTCTTATCTTTTAAATCAGTAGGCAGCAAACTCGATCTGAGGAGTTAGGGACACTGTAGTGCATTACAGGAAGACGGAGGCACTTGAGACTAGGATCCAAAGTCTAGAAAATGTGGCTGACCCAGATTTGAGACCCATCAGTGAGGAAGAAGGAACACAGATGGAACATTAAGATAAGTACATAACTTCTTTTTTTCTAAAATGCATTGGTCAAACACTACCATTTGTATTAGTATTCATTTTATTCAGTATAATTGGGTACCCTTGTAAGAGCCTTAGATTAAGGCTGGTGATAGTGTAACTACTTTATAGTTGGGGCAAATGTGGCATTGTGGGTAATCGGTGCCAGCCTTTCCCAGTTGTGTGCATGTGTGAAAATCAAATCTCAGAGTGTGTGTGTCAGCTACTTGGAACAGTGGCACAGAGCTCCTTAGTGGTCAGTGTGTATGCTTATTTGGGGCCTGGAGAGAGAGTCCAGCCCCAGGACTGGAGTGTCTTCACTGTGTGCTCTTAATGGCAGTTGTGCTTGCTACAGAGAGCTGCATCTGAAAATACTGTGCATGTGTATTTCTCTAAAAGTGAACATTCCCCCACCAGTGTCCGTGTTAAGGATTGAGACCCCTTAATCACTGGCCCAGAGAAGGGATGTCACAGGGCCTTTTTAAGCCTAGCCATGCTATCCAATAATATTAGATAAGCCATTGGTCCAGTAAGGGTATGCATAGTGTTTGGTCACAGTCATGTGGTTGTCTTCATCAGAAGGCAGTGCCATCAGCACCAGACATACAGTATGGAATTGCATGATTATGACTGGCCCTTTTTTTAATTTCTCCAAATCTTTTGGGTTTCTAATACCGTGATGGAATGGACCCCATTCCTAAAGTCAAAGTACGATTAAAGTTCATGAAGTTAGTATTGTTTCACTCTTTAATGTCAGCAAAAAGTGCTCTTCGCAGCACCTGCAATGTGCCCAGTAATGACTCCTTCTGTAATTTGTATGGAGTTACATATATTGGTAGCATATCAAAATAAGATTTTAGACTCTTTTTTTATAAGACCCATTGCTCCTACTACTATTGGAAATATTTGGGTATCTTTCTTCCACATTGCTCTCGTGTCTGCTTGCAAATCCTGATATTTTATAACTTTGTGCTTCTCTCTGCGCAAGACACTGTATTCACTGGGTTTGGCGATTTCAATGACTGATGCTAGTTTTGCCTTCTTTTCCTGGACCACTATATCTGGTTTTCTAGCATCTATCTTTTGAACTGTTGGTAATGGATGATCCCATGTGATGTAGATTTCATCATTTTTTATGATGTTTTGTGGCTCATGTTTCCAGTGTTTTTTAGCCACTTTAACACCATAATGTTTTCACAATTCCTTGTGCAGCAGTCTTGCCACATTATTATGCCTTTCAGTATACAGTCCTTCTGCCATTAGTATGTCACAAACAGCAACTAGGTGTGCGACAGTTTCCAATTCTGTTTTACAAAACCTACATTTGTCTGTTTCTCCCACATGTTTAATGGACTTTGTAAACCAACGTGTACATAGCTCACTGTCTTGTGCCACCAATATTAACCTTTCATCTTTTGGTTTGAATTCATCTCTCCTTAACCATTCCTGCATTTGTTCCTGATCAACATGAGGTTCTTCCAGAAGTTTTCGATACTTACAGTTATATTTATGCATTTTCCACATTTCTTGCCTTTTCATCTGATCCTTCATCTTAAATTCTTTCCTTTGCTTTTTAGCACATTCAGTTGCTGCCTGGTTTTTATCTACTTCTGATTTGATTTCCATTCCTGCTTGATGCCGATATGCTTCTTCTAAGTTAAGCAGGGAAGTCATCTTAGATTTATTCTCCTCATGTTTCAAAACTTTCACTACATTTGGGTCTTGTTAGGTCAGCAGATATGTGTGTAGTCCCATGACTGCAAATCTATACATGTAATCAATTTCAAGGAGGCCCATCCCTCTTTTGGAACGGGGAATATGTAATCTTGGTATGCACTGATTTTTATAAATCATTTGGTGAGCATGAAGCATCCTTCTTGTTTTAATATCTAATCTATATAACATATTTTGGGGCCAATCAGTCACTCCAAAACTGTAAGTTAGGACAGGAAGAGCAAATTGGTTTATAGCTTGGATTCTGTTCCTAGATGTAAGTGCTGTTTTTAGGATTAATTCAAGTCTTCTAAAATATTCCTTACTAAGTTTTATTCACATTTGTTCATGTTTTATTGCTGATACTTCATCAATTCCCAAGTATTTATTCACTCCTTCTTGCTCAAGTTCTTTTACATCACATTCTTGTCCTAAACTGATATTTTCCTGGTGTTGCAGTTTACCTGCTTTAAAGGTTGCTTTTGCACATTTATCAAGGCCAAATTACATTCTATTATCATCTGAAAAAGTTTTGACAACCTGCAGCTTTGCTTTCAGTTCCTCGTCTGGTGAGCTATAGAGTTTTAAATCATCGACAAAGAGAAGATGAGAAGTCTTTAGACTGCTGTTTTCTAGGAGCCAAATTATAACCATGTCTTAAGCTGTTAAGTAAACAGCTTAATGGGTTAAGGGCAAGGCAGAACAACAATGGTGAGACAGTCACCCTGAAATATCCCCCTTTGAATTTTTATCCCTAGGATAATAATTTGTCCTTTATCATGGCTTAATTGCAAAGTGGTCTGCCATTGTTTCATTGTCACTGTAATGTACTCAGTCAGTGTAGGGTGTATCTTATACATTTTAAGCACTCTTATCCATGAATGTGGGATACTATCAAATTTTTTTTGTAGTCGATCCATCCCATACTTAGATTCTTTCCCTTTTTACAGTTCTCCACTGTGACTTTATTTAAGAACAAATAATAATTGTTTCCATATGGCTTTCTTTTATTGCCCTTTTGTTCTTCTGCTATAATTGAGTTTTCTTCTAAATGACTATAAACTCTGTCAGCATCAATTCCCATATATAGTGTATTTGTTGTCGGAAGGCAAGTTATTGGCCTATAATTTTTTGGGGTAGCTTGCAGGCTCACTCTTAAGTAAGGAGCATTGTTTTATCTTTTGATAGCCAGATTGGTGTCTGTTTGGGATGTGCATATAAATAGTTCTTACTCATGGCTAGGTCTTCATGCAAAGATGTTAATACTTTTAACCAAAAGTTAGGTATGCATATAGGCCTGGGGTTTTCCAATTAGAGGCTTTTCTTAACTTTATTTCAATCTCTCTGGCTGTTACTTCATCCCATTTCATATCCTGTACCTTTAAATTTCTTATTCTTTCTTTTATTTCTTTTATCTATTTAGCAGCTTTGTTGTGTTCCACAGGATCTTCATAGATACTCCTCGAAAATGCATCTATTTCTTCTTTTTTGGTGGTCTTTCAATTCTTTTTACCTTGTTTCCCAGTTCTCTATAAAACTTTTTTGGGTCATCACTAAATTGCTTATTTGTACTTTTTCTTTATAGTTATCTGTGCATCTTCTAAAATTGACCACCTGTGCTGAAATTTTTAATTTATTTGCGATACTGCATGATAGATCCTGGTCTTTTCTAATACTGCGCACTGCTTTTATCACATCCATCTATCTCAGTATTTTTGTTGATCTATTCCCTCTTCCATAGTCTTCTAACAGTGACACTTCTTGCCTTAATTGCTTTATATTTTTCTTTATTCAGTACTTCCATGATGGTATTCAATTTCTTCCCTTCCTTTGCCTCAATACCCTGTGTTCTCGTGGCAGAACTTTTGTGACGGATCCACACAGTCTACCAGTTTTTGCTATGCCTCGAGCCACATATCACTGTGTATGTTTAATTGTTGCTATTGCTAGATTGATTATTCCTCGAGCCACATATCACTGTGTATGTTTAATTGTTGCTATTGCTAGATTGATTATTGCTAGATCTGACATGCCACTACCTCACTATATGCTGCTAATATTGTAACAATACAATATGCTTAAGAGCAGGCCTTGCTCACTGATTACTGGTATTACTGAACTTTTGTTAACCTATAAGTTGTTTATCAGCTTAAAAGATGTTTACCAGAATGTGGGGATTTCAAAGAGGAACTATATCACAAGTTTGTGAGCTAACTGTTCTCTGAAAAAGGGAAGTAAGGCACAAGACCAGACATTACGAGGTTTGTTTACAACTTAAGAAATGATCTGTAATTTTCTAAAATATTCCATCAACTCATGATGAGCTTGTAATGTCAGATTTTTCTACAATATTCCATCAACTCATGATGAGCTTGTGATCAATGACCCTGTTGTTTGTTCAAGACTATAAAAGCTCAAAGGCTAAAATGGAAATCATCATCATCCGGATTTGATCACAGCACCAGCCTGAACTGAGCTTAGAGACATTTTGCCAGTGTTGGCCTTGCCTTGACTGAACAGATAGCTGCACTGGATAGGACTGAAGTCTCCCTATCAGTGGAAAAGATGATTTTGTTTATGCATATGCTTGTAAGTACATGATCTATTAGTTTTTCTGTTTATTTAGTATTAGTTTTACTGTTTATTTAGTAAGTTTCGGTTTAATAAATTGTTAAGTTTGAGCCTTGGTGTCTTGTGTCATTTCTAATCCTGTATTAACCTCAGATTTTAAAGTAATGGACTAGTTCACTTGGCATAGTCGGCAGGATCTGAGGTTTACAGTGGAAATGTCACAACAACAACCAATGTTTTTTCCTTTAAAACATATAGGCATAGGTAAGAAGGATGCTGTGTCAGGCGCCCCAAATAAGTTGGGCGTTGGCACTATGTTGCCAGCATTATTTGGGAAGTGGGATCCTTTTGCTAAGGTATTAAGTCAAGTTTCACCCCCTCCTTCCCCAAAACCTTTGCAAGAAAGACCTAAGGCAGACCCTGATAGTCTAGCTAGAGTTTTATCGGAGCTAAAATTGGATGATAAGGGGAAAAAGGTGAAGGAAGGGGTGGGAGCAGCCGGATGGCTGTTCTTTGAGGCAATTCAGGAATTAGACAGAGATGTAGAGCAACTAAAAGAAAAAGTTTTAGAGTTAGAAGAGCAATGTAAAGAACATACGCATACACATAGATTGGATAGAGATGCCTTGGAGAAGGCAAATATGGCACTTGTTAAAGTAGGAGAGGAAGCTGAACACTGGAAATCTAATTCAGTGACTCTAGCTACTCGAGCAATTCAACAGCGTAGACAATGAAATGGGAGAAAACTATGCAATCCACCCTCAAGGCCTCAGGTTCCTGCTTTGCTGTGTAAGGCAGAGTTTGATCCTGAGAAGTGGGAAGGTGATCTCCCCTCAACTGATGAGGGTGATAGTGATTTTGAAATAGTAAATTCCCCATCAGTGGAGACACGCCCAGTTATTGAGAAAAAGGGACAGTATACTGGGGGGCAGCGCCACAACAATGGGTTGAGGTGCGGAGTTATACTCAAGCTGAATTATTGAATATAATCCAAATCTATAAGCAAAAGCCAGGGGAAACTGTTTTAGCATGGTTTCTTCGGGTTTGGGACACGGGGAGAAGCGGTGTCTCTAAATGCTGAAGAGATGCACCAATGTGCATGTTTGGTGTTCCACCCACGTTTAAAGCAAATAGTAAACAATGTGAACCATGATGATCCTCAGGTGAATACACTGTTGGTGTGGTTAGCCTCGGCTTTCCGAGCTACTTGGCCTGATGCCACAGCAGTAGCTGATGAACATAAGCCTTGGAAAACAATAGCAGAGACAATACAGCAGTTAAGAGAAATGGCTATGTTGGCTACCATTTATTCACTGGAATTAAGGAATGGGACATTAGTGCTTCTGAAAGGACCAGATGCACAAATTATGGCCAGCAATATGAGGAGTAAATTGATCAAAAATGCACCACAGTGGTGGAAAGGGCAGCTGATGGCTGCCCTGGCAGGCTGTGTAGGTCAGCAGATATGGGATGTAATTGCCACTCTAAATCAAATGGCAGAACTAGTGGAAGAAAAAGAACAGAGAAGAGCTAGAAAGGCAAATGCAGAGAAATCAAAAGATAAATCCGGTGAAAAATTTACAAGAAAGCAAATGCTTCTGGATCTGTTAAGGTGGGGGGTAGAAGTTGCGGAAATAGATGGGACAGCTACTGAGGAATTATATAAAAAGTGGAAGCAAAAACAAAAAGAACAAGGTTCAAGTTCTGAGAGTAAAAAGCAACCCCATACAAAAGTCCAATCAGAAGTAGCACTGAAGAGAAGGTAGGGTGGAATCAATTATATCCTGACATCCCTACTGATGAGGAGCTAGCACAGTGGCAAAAGGGGGAATTTAATGATGAGAGAGATTGGGGAGGAAAGGAATGGAGAACCCCAGTTGAAAAAAACAGAGACAAATTGACTAGTAGGCAGGTCCCCAGTAGCTAGGGGTACAGTAAGAGCAATTACACCTGGGGACCGACGCCCTTACGTACCCCTTACCATTTTTTGGAGAGGAGGGCCACAACATGTGATGGCTCTGGTAGACACAGGATCAGAAGTAACCATTTTTGCAGGCAACCCCCGTAAATTTCATGGACAATATGTAGAGATTGATGGTTATGGAGGGGCAAAAACACTAGGTACCAAAACCAAGGTTAAGATAGCTTTTGGGGATGGTATTCCTATTTTCATTGAAGCAGTAATAGCTCCAGTACCTGAGCACATTTTAGGAATAGATGTGTTAAAGGGTAGAACCTTAGAAACCACTGTAGGGCCATTTAGGTTTGGAGTGCGGCATTGTTCAGTCAATGCAGTTAAGGCTGTAGTTCGAGGCAATGCTAAGTGGGAACCGCTTTATATTCCCACACCTAAAACAATAGTGAACATCAAACAATATCGTATCCCAGGTGAGCATGCTGAGATCACTGAGACGATCCAAGAACTGCTTCGAGTTGGCATACTTGAGCCAACAGTGAGTCCATTCAACAGTCTGGTATGGCCAGTAAAGAAACCTGATGGATCATGGTGAATGACTGTAGATTATCGAGGTCTGAACAAGGTGGCCCCACCCTTAGCGGCAGCTGTTCCAGACATTGTTACGATCGTGGAAAGATTGTCTTCATCTGCTGGACCATATCATGCAGTTTTGGACTTAGCAAATGCCTTCTTTTCCATTCTGATAGCAGAAGAAAGCAGAGCCCAATTTGCTTTTACCTGGGAGGGGAGGCAGTATACCTTCCAAGTGTTACCTCAGGGATATCTGCACAGCCCTACCCTGTGTCATGGACTAGTGGCTAGAGACCTAGCTAAGTTACAGCTGGACAAAGTGACTATTTTTCATTACATTGATGACATAGGGCAGGATTCACGAAGCCTCCGTGTAAGTGTTATAACTCTTACACGGAGGCTGCAGTTAAACGGAGTGATGTCAGCATGCTCTGCATATTCATGAGAGCATGCTGAATCACACCTAAGTCTAACACGGTCCATGTAAGACAGTAGGGGGCATGTCCATAGGCCGAGCCCTGCAAGCGGACATGCCCCCAGAAGAGTAAAAGTGCCCAAAGTAAACACCCACGACAGAGTCCACGGAAATGTGAATAAACACAACACAACACATGCCCCACAGACTATGAACAGAAAATATATAAATGAACATGTGATATATTTTTTTTAAATTGTAAAGATGTTTAACCGTGAGTGCGCTCATTTGCTTGGCGTGCCGTAGCGCAGCTACAGTTAGCAGTCAGTGGGAAAGCATATAAGAACTAAATATGCAAAGTAAGCCAAGAAGCAATAGTATAGCGGTAGAGACGTCAGGTGAAGAGCAGGCATTCATGGTTTGAGCCCCCACAATGCCAACTTTTATTTTTAGCAAAATAAGCACGAAACAAGTCCCTGACAAACATGTACACATATAAAATCACATTTTATGTAAAATGTAATGAACTAGTCCATTTATTTTGAAGAAATTTGAGGTAACAAAACAATAAAAAAATGCCAGATGTGCCTATAGCTGAGCTACAGTTTAACAAGGTGAGTGCATCTGCCCGTAGGTGAGCAGTGGTTTAACAGGTGCAAAATGAGTGCCCGTAGGTGAGCAGTGGTTTCACACGCTGAAACTGTGTGCCCCTAGCTGAGCTGAGCGTACTATGCGTGCTGACAGCCAAATGAGGCGTAAGCCAGCGCACCCCGTTTGCGCGGAGCTGCGCACCGCGCCAACAAGCTAACCGACGGGCAACGTTGAGCAAGCTGTAACAAAACTGCCTTTACACAGACACACCCCCTAGCCTGTCTAGACAGTCATAAAACAGTGGCCAGGTTCAAACCCAGGATACCATGCACCATAGTCAAGTTACTGAACCACTAAGCTATGACAGCTGTACTCAGAAATGCAGTAATAGCAAATATATAGGAATGAATAGAAAGTGGAGCATGACAAAGCAGGTTTTGTGAAGTAGATACAATTCCAAAATGGCCAATCACAGATAAGTGCGGGAAAAACGGCATATATAAGCCCCATAGGCGGGAATACACAGCATAAACGATTGTAGAACTGACTTGCAGCCAGAATGTCAGGTGTAGGTGAGGGCAGTTGCTTTCGAGCACAGAGGTGGGGCATTGAGGAGTCCAGATACATGGTCTGGCTCCTAGTCCACAATCATGAGGCCCAACTCATGCAGGGCCAGGTCCTGTGGGGAGCATATAGGGCTGAGGCGTGGGACCGGTTGGCTCATGATCTTACCAGTGCCACAGGGATTCCAAGGACTGGTGAGCAGGTCCATCACCACCATGCGGACCTGAAGAGACGCAAGCAGGACCAATTGAACCTTTGGATCCAGGAGGCCCGGCAAATGCCCAACGCCCCACTACTGAGTAAGTTACATTTAATTATGTATGTAAGAAATTAAATTAGCTGATATTATGGAGATGTGTATTCCAATATTACTTCATTTATATTACAGCTGCAGGTGTCCGTTCTGTGAACCGCAGAGCCTATGGCGATAGGCTGGTGCGGTTGCACCACCAGGCAGGTCAGTAATCCACTCCCAGTAACTGTAAAGAAATATAAAAGTATGACAGTTATCAAAAGAGTGCAGTGTAGTCACTAAGTAATAAAATGTGCAAGTAACAGTGTAAAAGTGTTTGCAAGTATTGCTTGATTACAAAAGTGTGTTGCAGTCTGAAATCCAAACAGAAAAATGAAAATGTCTGAAATAAAGTCTGAAATAAAGATGCCCCACCTATAATATCATAGTGCACAACCTGCAGCAGGCTGAAAAGTACAGCTGCAGAAGATGAGCAACTCACATGTGTGAAATATATCCCTTGAAATACTGAAACATGACAGAAGTGAGACTGCTGGAAAGGATTGTAATAACTACAGGTAAAACATGTCAATAAAGCCTAGAAGTAAGTACCATCCTGAATAGTAAAATGAAAACAAGTGAGAGTGTGTGAGAAAGAGTTATGAATCCACCAATAAAGTAGTAATAACCCCTGTATAAAGTATACTGCAGTCAGTACAGAATGAAATGAATGTGACAAGTAGAACCAAACTGCGAAATGTGTCCAAAGTGTTGCTGCAGCTGGAATGTGTATCCCAAAATCTGGATATGTTGCTCTCAGTCTGCAATATGCAGATAGTATGATTGTCTGAAATATCAAACATCCACAGTTGTCTATAGCTATATAAAGCAAATGTAGCAGGATGATGTAGCTGAACAAAGCCAGATATGAACGTGTATGAATAACAATAAAATGTATATTGATGTAGCAGTAACAGTCCTATCACCAAATTGAAGTAGTTATCATATAGGAAACTGTAGTTAGAACAGTAGTGTGTATATATCTGTAGCTATTAGAAATGTACAGCATATGTATTGGTATTGAAGGTGTTAATAATATTTTCTTCACCCCACCCTATAACCACATATAATCCATTCCACGTGAAATTGGTATGTGCAATCACAATTAACACCCCTGGACATTTGTCCTGATGGGTCATAAATATTTGCATGTCCGTTGATGCATCTGCCCTGTTCATACATCCAAACCTGATGGCCTGTTGCCATCAATCAACCCTGCATGTTGTTGGACTGTGTATTGCTGTTCAAATTATGCATGTGTTATGCTTGCTGTTCAATGGTGTGAATATCTGGGTGTTTGGTTAATGGGAATACTAATGCATGCTGTTACAACTAATTGCAAATGGTATTGTATGTTACTAACCCAAACTGTCATGACATAATGCAAAACATAGAATGACAGGGAAGGCGGGTTCCAGCGGACCCACCTCTCCCACCTCAGCTGGCGAGTGCACCTGGCACTAGTGCCCAGTCTGGACCCTCCTCCAGTGGCCCTGTGCCACCTGCGGGTGGAAGCACTGCAGGGGATGGGGCCCGTCCCCCCTCTGCAAGCGTGGCTGGAGGAGAACCACCACTCACCCTCCGTAGCGTCCGGACTGTGGTGCGTAGGGAGATCCGGGACTCTGTTCTTGAGCCCCTACGCCAGCTTGAGGCACAGGTGGCACAACTTACGGGCATGCCTGTTGCCCGGCCTACACAGCCCCCAGCACAGCCCCATCCTGGGCAGTGAAGGAACAGTGGCAACTGCCCATGGGTGGGGATATCAGTTCCACTGTTGCCATCTGTGGGCTCATGGGCTCTGGATATCCAAACCTCCGTCCCGTCAATTGTGTAACCCCCCCACATGTGTCATACACCGCCCCTGTATGCGTCTTGTTTGTCTTGTCTGTTGACCTACCCAACCTACCTCCCCAGCTATACCGACTTCCTTCACCTGACATACCACTCTCACCTGAAAAAAAAAAGGGCACTCTGTACCCACAAAACAATTACGCCCCATACATAGCTGCCCATTCCGCACATATGTCTACCAGACATGGAAACTATCAATTACAATTGGCTGTACAACTAGTATTATTGTTGTCCTTACACCTCTCTCAGGGGTGGAAGGTATCAAATGTCACACCAAATTACAAACATATGCACAGCTGTTGCTGATGAAGAAATGGGCAGCTATGGGCCTTACCTACATCCCTCCTGCAAAACCCAAGCTTGTTTCCCTACTGTCTTACCCTCTTTGTGACCCCTTTTTCACCACTTTCCTGTCTCCCCATTTTCATTTCTTTCAAAGAAAATAGCGCGGGTGTGCAAGAGTAAGCATGTTTAAGCAGTTGTAAGTGGGTGTGCACTTGTGTGCGTGGAGCTAAACACCAGTGCGCATGCATGAGCTCCGCACAAACCAGCGCTAACCCAGTTAAAACTGCTTAAAAGTGCCTTAGTCACTCTGATTGACAGGTCCTGTACTCAGTTCAAAAGCAAAATAAAATCCCACTGTCAGTCCCGAACCCAGGAAACAGTAGTCTGCATGACTTACCACTAAGCCATGACTGTTATACAAGAACATTGTGCTAAAATAAATATATCATGTAATAGTAGGAATGAATGTAAAGGGAATATAGGATGTGTAGTACACAAAGCATGTCATTTAGAATTACTGTCAAAACTAGTGGATTTCCATAATAGTAGTGTGTGAACAGAAACAGCCATGCTAGTTGGTAGCTAGTAGGTAATAATGTCACTGTAGCACCTTGCAAGCCACACACATACTCACAGCAGGATAATCACTGCCCATACCCCACAACTTCTTACAGGAACACATCCGGACCAAGTAATAAAATATGTGGAGCAAAGGGCCAAAACCAGGGACACATTACAAATAATGTTACAACAAACTCAGACAGTTCAGAGAGTAACAGGTTCTGCATTTTGTGGGATGTGTGGAAGGGTATGAAGTCTGAAACTTGAATGTTTGTCACTATATTCTGACTTGAGCCCAGAGTGATTTGCCATAAAAACTGTGCATGAGATATTGACCAAAATATGAGGCAGAAATGTGGACAACCTGCAAATATTTGTACATATGAGAGGTCTGACACCACCATATTTGAATAGTTAAGAGCCTAGACATAGCAACAGTGAATGAGTTACAGGGATGCCCCACAGACTCCATGTGAAATGTACAAACAGTAGGCAGAAAGGTGTAACAACACATGCAATGGTAACTATGGAGTCCTGAAAGTATGCACCACTTGCATGGCAGAAAAAGTGTAGTAATACATATGCTCATACTAACCCACACTCACAACTGCAGCATACCAGACAATTTAATGGGTGTACCCCACTGATATGTACCATTCCATGAGGCAGATAACAGATGCACCTGAGAGTCTCTGGGGCCTGCTCAGCAGCATACTCAAATACCCTAATAGATGTCAAGGCCCACACCATGGCCAGACCACACTGCATGCTGTAACACCCTAGCAGATATAGCAAGCATTCCAAGGTGTGAATGTACATGGAAAATAGGAAAGCCACATCAGAACACTACAGTCAGGACACCTAGCAGGCATACAAGTAGTGACTGTAAAGGGCAAATATTGAAGCCTTAGCAACAAAGTGCAAGCAAAAGTGCAAGGAAAGCACACACACACACACACACACACACACATTAACAGTAGTAGTAGTTGTAGGTGTCAGTGTACATACACAGTTAGTACAGGAAACTGGAGAAATGAATGGAGGAATGTTAATCTACAACACAGCTGGAAATATGAGAGAGATACCAACCTTTACACTCACAGAACATTGTCCACAGCATACCAGCATGGTCCCTGCCCTTAAAATCTGAAAGGGCTACGCCTATCTCACATACCTTTTTATAGCACTGTTCTGAAATCACAGTGAGAACTGCAATCAGTACACAACTGGCTGCATGCAATTAGCAAATGCTGGCTAACAATTGGTGCAGAGGCCATCACATGGACATATGCAGATACCTACAAAAGTATGCTGTACTCCCAGTCCACACATGCAATACTTTCATTGCACCCTGAGGAGGACATGAGAGACAGACAGAGAGAGAGAGAGACAGAGACAGAGAAAATCGAAATTAAGCAGACACAAACAAAACTGTTCAGCAACAGCCACCTGAAAGCTGACAACTGGAAAGTGGAGCAGCAGGACAGAAAACCAGACAGCAACACAAGCAGCTGTGACAAACACAGGTAATGTAAAGTAATACTATAAAGGTCTACATATTGTGAACCCTCCATATGTGTCATTGGTCTGTATCCATATGTATATGAAGATGTGCAAAGGGCAGGGGACATACAGCAACTATCAGTGAAGGCTGTACATACATTTGTATGTGAGAGCATCTATGTGCACATATCAATGTAGGTTGACTGTAGGTTGTAGTGCAATGTACAAAGTAGGTTTCACAGTTATGTATGTTTAGCAGTATGTTAGTGTGTGTATACAGTATGGTAGACAAACATGTTGATATACCTGTCTATCATATGGATACGTATGTATGTCAGAATATGTATGTATGTATATATATATATATATATATATATATATATATATATATATATATATATAATATGCATATATGTATACATACATAGAGAGAGATGTAGGAATACATAGACAGATGTAGATAGATAGAATATGTACAAACATATATATGTAATACACACATACAGATATAGATATATGTAGATACATATACATAGACAGACTGATCTGACTATCTACAGGTATGACTGTATATGACGACCTCAACACCCCTGTCCCACCCCTCTGTCACTCACCCCCTCTGTGCCCCCCCATATCTATAGCAATATATGTACATCAATATATATATGTGTATATGTATACAGACATATATATATATATATATATATATATATATATATATATATATATATATATATATATATATATATATATATATATATATATATATATATAGAGAGAGAGAGAGAGAGATGTATATATATTCTGAGTGAGGCACATGTGTACAGATGTATTGCAACAGGTGCCTGGTGACAAAGGCATGGAGTGAACACCAGTGTCAAAACCGGAGTACCATACCCCATTTCAAATCACCTACACCAGTAACCACCAGATATGTGATTGGCTGCCCACCACTGCATGTGTCAGGGGTGAACAGGGTCATACATGTGTACAATAGTGCCCCAATGATATTCACAGTGGCACACTATTCCTGGAATACCTGCACATGGTATGTGTCAGCAGACATGGTGTGTCAGCTATGGACATGTAGGTCAGTGTACCCCTCCACACCACATAATGGATGCCATGGTATGTACCTCACATGACAGCTACAGATATGGAGAAGGACACAGTGACATGTACAACACTGTGACAATGCACTCAAACACATTACCAATGCACAGTGACTGACAACACCACAGAGTACACACATACTACCCACATAGAGGTTACCACTCCTGGATTTACATACGTAAGTCACACCCATGACAGATGTCCAACAACCATAGTAACACCTCACACCATCCACAACCTAAATTACTGCTGTGTGTCGTCCATGCCACTGCAATAGAGAGCACATGTGGAGGTAAAGGTTCCTACCCACAGATAAGACATACCCTGCAATAAACCACACAGTGTTAAGAAGCAAGACTCCCCATGAGTACATGTCACACATACCCCTGCTGAATGTTAGTCAGATAGGTAATATGCCATATGAGTCACCCTGTGTAACTGTGTGACAGCAGCAGGTACCATCACACCACATGTGTCACAATGGTCAGGGTAGCAGAACAGTATGCTGCTGTAGTCCCAGGGGCAATAGCATATTGTATAGTATTGTATTGTAATGTATTGTATTGTGTTGTATTGTATTGGTATGTTGAGGTGCCTCCTTCGTGGAGTGGAACCACTGCTGCTGTGCGCCAGTGTACAGGTACATATCCTGTAGTCAGGCTAGTGTTACATAGCACTTCTATATGTGTGTTTAGCTCCTGTCAGAGTTTATGTAGCATGCAACTGGGGATACCATCAGGTCCCAGTCATGTTGTGTATTCTGCTTTCCTGAGGGCTCTCACCTGGACATCTGTGATGACAGGGAGGTTACAGTCAGCTGGGATAACTATGTCTTATTTTGGGGAGAGGGCGGGTGACACCTGCACTGAACCTGTCTGCCACAATGTTGTCAATACCTGTGGTTTCAGTGAAATATTTGTTGTTGTGTACTCACTATGGGCATAGAGGAGGGATTCTGACCAGGTTGCTAACATAACTGAAGAAGGCCTTCTGGTTATCTGTAGTGTCCCTCTTGATTTCCCTCTCAAAGTTGCCCATGGATGTTTGTATGATGGAAAATAGATCCTTACTAGTGCTGCTCAGACATGCCTTCCCTTTATGGAATTATGCTCTGTCTTGCAGTAGCTGCCATCTTTGTAATACAATCTGTCTATGGCTGGGGTCCACCAGACAGGATGCTGTCCCTTTGTGGAGAGTGTCTTGGTCATATATGGGATTGCATGATCCATGCATTCTCGGAGATGTCTGTAGAAAGCATTTGTGTAGGGGTCAGCATTGTGGGTTGTGTCTTCCACTGGCCCAGTGGGCTGAAAGGATACCATGTCACTGTTACAAAGTGTAAAGTTTGCATCTGCAATGTTATTCACTATAGTCGTTTGTGTTGGTGGTGGAGGTGGGATATGTATATCCAGGGCAATTAGTGTGTGGTCAGCTCACAGTAGTTGATGATGTAGGCCATACAGTACCTAGATACAAACCCCTAGAGTGAGGAGGTGCTCTGGACCTGAATCAGTGTTCTGACTGCTGGGGTTTGGTAGTATGTCGTATGGAGTGTGCCAGGTACTGTTGCACAGTTGCTGGCTGAGCACTGATACCTGGCCATTTACATGTGTATCCACCAATAGACAGACAGATGCTATATATGTGAGATATGTTGTATCATAACAGTCGAGTAGCATGTGTAGTATGTGTTCCAAATTCTGCTGACATATATTGCTGATATCAGGTTATGTTCTTTTTCAGGTACATGGCTCACCCGCGAAATCCTGCTTACTCCGCAGCTGAGGATGAGGAGATACACCAGAGCCTGGTGCGGGATTATGCAATACTCTTTTCCCGCACCAGCCAGAATCAGCAGGAGAGGGCTGCACTGTGGCAAGACCTGGTCCGTCGGGTAAATGACATAGGTATGCATAATAGGACATATGAGCAGGTATGACATCACTGCAGTGATTTAATCAGAAATGTCCATCAGCGTGCGTCGGATATCCACAGGCAACAGGTCGCCACAGGTGGTGGGGTGGCTACACATCCCCCACTCACCAGACTGGAGGGACTACTCATGAGTGTAGTGGCTCCAGTCCGCCAGCAACAACAACAGCAGCAGACATGCATTATGATGGAGGCTGGAGCCACGCAGCAGCAAGACTATGAGCGTGCAGGTAATATGCCATATGTATAGTTGACTGTTGTGTACACTGGTAGTTAATGCATGTGTGAGGTGTGTCCTTGGTTTGTAGCTGTCACCATAGTATTTAATGTGCAAGTGTGATATCCTCAATATTAGCAGCTGACCTGTGAAAGGCGACTGTTGTACTACTGACCTGTATCATACTCAGTAACAATGGCACAGTTGTGCCCACTGACATTAGTTTCTTCACGTCTGCAGGTCCCTCCGGTGTAACAGCAATGCAGCCTATCCATGCTGGTGAGTGTGTATTGACAATACCTGTAATAGTCTTGATAGTAATAGTAATATTAGGCTCACTTAGTAGTGCTCTTTGTATGCATGTAGGTGTGTCTGTGTCTGTGTGTTGATATCACTCATACTGAGTAGTGTACAATTGTGTGCAACTGTGTGCATGTGTGCATGTGTGCACCTGTGCATGTGTGCATGTGTGCATGTGTGCATGTGCGCATGTGTGCATGTGCGCATGTGCGCACCTGTGCATGTGTGCACGTGTGCACCTGTGCATGTGTGCATGTGTGCATGTGTGCACCTGTGCATGTGTGCACCTGTGCATGTGTGCATGTGTGCACCTGTGCATGTGTGCATGTGTGCATGTCTGGACCTGTGCATGTGTGGATGTGTGCATCACTGGTAATGTGTAGACATTGTAAACTGTGTTTCCTGTTTCCCTCCCACAGGTTCTGGTGCTGCTCTGGTGTCATGCAGCAGGGAACCTGAATCAGGTGCCATGGGTACTGAAAATGATGACATCTGTGTAATGGCACAGGAAGGTATGCCAGGGTCCGTCATTGGTCAGCCGATTGACAGTACACAGCTGTCAACCCCATCAATGCGCACAGTTATCCTGCCAATACACCCTTTGTCACCAATGTCCCTAGGTGATGGACAGCATACAGTGGGCATTGACCAGGGTAATGTGGTATCTGTGGCACATGCCTCCCCACACAGCAGCCATGGGCATGGCCCAGAGATGGTACCACACAGACAGATGTCCAGGGGTTCTCGTGGGAGCATCCGTGGGCATACTGCCCCTGTCAGACATGCCCACAGAGGTCTTACAACCTCAGCTATGTTTCGGGCTGTCATGCAGGCACAGTCACGTATGGAACGGTACACCAGACAGGGTCTGAGGGAGCTGACAGCATGTCGCACAGCCATGACTGACAGTATGCGTGACATTGCGGCTGCCATCCGTAATTTCACCGATGTCATAGACAGACGTTGTGGGGACATATTAGACCGGTTCCACAACTACATGTCCATGAGCCAGGGCGATGGTGGATGGTTGAGGCATCGACGTGGGCATATGCCAGCAACAGCAGCAGCTGGCAGTCATCGCGGACGACAACAGGGCCTAGGCCGCCACCATAGTGTCAGCAGCAGCCCCAGCAATGCTGGGTCTGTGCTGTCATCAGACCGCCCCAGGAGACCACGTGCACGTGGCTCTGGCCAGGCCCGACAGGGATCTGTGTCCAGTCAATGAACACCTGCTTCTGATGACAGTACCCAGTCTGGGTTGGTACCGGATACGGTCCGTAGCACCCCTGCAAGGCACAGGTACCGTGTCCGTGGCCAGAGACACTGATCTGTATGACCTGGCAGGTACAGTCTGTGGCTGTCCACAAACACCAGTATATGGCAGCCATGAGGTGGAACTGTGTGCATCCATACACACATGCGAATTGACAACACCTAGGGCTACCGCATACACACACACTGCATCAACATTGCCCCACCTTGTACTGCTGTCCCTCACCAACACACATACACATACATGTCAATCGGTGGTATCGGTGGCTGACTCAGGCATACCAAGTTCACACCCTGTGCATATGATGAAACTGTGCCACCTCCTGCAATCTGTAACATCAGTGCAGGTACAGGTTAACATGTTGCTGATGCACAGGGTGACTACATAGACGTGTAGTAATAGTATCATGTTGTTAACAGTAATGTGTGCTGAAATAATTGTGGGTATATCACAGCATGCCTGATGCAGTAAGGGTGTGATTGTCATGTACTGTTGTCTACACCCATGGTAAGTACCATAGTGTATCATCTGCACATGTTGGCATACTGGTGGTAAGGATGTCAACAGAAGGCTACATACATAGGTAGCACAGGGGATAAGGTAATGAATGTATTAATACGCAATGATGGACATGTAAACTGCAAGTGGCATGTTGCCCACACTGGACTCTGCAATGCGGATGTTTGAGGATGTTGATATGTGTGCAGTACTACACGACTGGTACAGGACACACAGGAGCACCCTAGCACTGCAAGCTCACATCTCATACCATGCTAGACAGCCCCAACACACAAAACTAACTGTCACAGGAGGGAGAGTCCCCATACATGTCAGGGATACTGTGGTGGCAGGCCAGGTAGCATACATCCTACTAAGTATGGAACCACTGAGTGAAGGCTCAGTGTCTGTTATTTGACATGTGTATTACTGCAGGTATGAGCACATGGGTTTCCATCCAGTTATTGTACATCCTGACAGTACATGGTCTGTACACTTGTGTGCGCTGAGACTGGACCCTAGCCATCTGACCTGTGTATTTCCATGTACATGTGCATAGTGCCTGCATATTTGCAGTGTTACCTACTGGAAGTGGTACAGCTTGTTTGTTGTACAATGGACTACATGCAGCCCTGCTTACTGTAGCTGTGTTTGCATGCATGTTTGCTTGCAATTACCCTGGAATACTGATCCCACCTGCAATGCATAGTTACAGAGCTTCTGTGGACTCCTAGTGACATCTGCATAGCTTACTATATGTATGTCCATGTCTCACTTGACAGAATGTCACTGTTTGTCCTGTTCACATGTACGTTGCCTGTGACACATTGCATATGACTTACCTGGCATTTGTCCACGTGAGCAGTCATATATGCTACTGCTAACTAATCACAGGCACTACACCCTCACATATTCATCTTCTGTTGAACCACCTGCTTCGCTAGGGACGGCTTGCACCTGTCACCCCTGGGCTTTCAGATATTGGCAAAGGCTCTTGCTACCCCATAGTGCCTATGTTAGGCAAGGCTCAAATGACAACCCACCTTCATAGGTATCACAAGGGATAAGAAACTAAGAGTAATGCTACCCAACGCCAGAAGTCTAAACCTCAAGATGCATGCACCAAACTCTCCTTGGCATGGAGAACATCGATATCTGTGCAGTAACAGATGCCTGGTTCAGGGCTACTGAGAGCACCCCAGCACTACCAGGTTATACCTCATACCATGCTTTTCAGCCCCAAAACTTGGAACGAACCACAAATGGAGGGGAAGTATTGATATTCATCAAAGATACCCACACCTCCAGGTTGGTGGCAAAGCACCAAGCATCAGAGACTATCCATGTGCAACTAACAATGGGTGAAACTGCCTTCCAGGTTGTAGCCTGCTACAGACCATCCTCCCAAACCCAAGAACTGCACTCGGCCATCCTGTGAACAGTGGACATATGAAGGTCTCTCCAAACACCATTATATTGGGTGATGTCAACTACCCAAACATAGACTGGGAGCATGACTCTAGCTCCAACACCCTAGGCCAAAGATTCCTAGAATATATGAGCTCAAATGCTATGGAACAGCTTGTTACCACTCCCACAAGAAGGGGAAACATACTGGACCTGATCATCACCAACATGGGGACTCTATGCTCCAGACCAGAAGTGTATCCCTCACTGGTAAGATCAGACCATAAACTAATCTCACTGGATATTCACATCCCGACCCCACCCCCTGCCCAGAACACCACAGTGAACAACTTCTCTAAAGCAAATTCACACTCCTCAAAACTGAGGTGGAAACCTTCAAAGCCCCGGGCCTGTGGAAACTACAGACCAGACCGCAGATTCCTCTATAAACGCATTCTATGGACACCTTCAGGAATGCATGGATCATGTGATCCCGAATAAAACCAAGACCCAATCCTCCAAAGGCAGACGTCCTGTCTGGTGGACCCCAGCCATAAACAAACTACACAATAGAAGGAGGAAGCTACTAAATGATACAGCAAAATCCCAAAAAGGGAAGGCATCACTGATCAGTATTAGCAAATAACTACAGGCACTCATAAGATTGTCTAAGGCCAGCTTCAAGAGAAATTGCACAGGACACTAAGGATAATCACAAGGCTTTCTTTAGTTATGTTAGGAACCTGGGTGGTAATTCCCAGATATGCTCAGAGGTAGTCCAAAATGTCAATAGAAACACCAAACCCACAGACATTGCCAACATTCTAGCTGACAGGTTCAGCGCAAACTTCTCCCCTCCACACCGAAAGTGCAAATATGTATCCCAGCAGAGTTCTGCCCCCCTGACATCTCAGATGCTCAGGTAAGAGCCGCCCTCTCCAAAGCAATACACACTGCATCAATGGGACCAGACAGTGTCCTGGGCTGTGTCCTACATGAACTCCAAGACGTGCTACAACCAAACATAAAACTACTGTTCAATCCCAGCCTTACTACAGGATATGTGTCCAAAGAGTGGCGTACAGCAACAGTGGTCCCTCTACAGAAAGGTGGTGCCTCAACGGATCCTGGACACTATCGCCCCATAAGCCACACTAGCTCGGTCTGCAGAGCTATGGAAAGGATCATCATGGACCACATAAATATAGATATTGGGGACCTACAGACACTGGTTCATACCCAGTTTGGCTTTGTTAAGGGCAGATCCTGCCTCTCAAACCTGGTTGATTTCTTTGAAACTGTCACCAAGGCCATTGACGAGGGGAAGGTGGTCCACACAGCCTACCTGGACCTCGCAAAAGCCTTCGATACAATACCCCACTCGGGCATTCTAGAGAAGCTCACCAGCTTAAATATAAGCCCCTATGTCACTAGATGGATTGCACACTGGCTCAAGGACAGAACCCACATGGTTAGAATTGCTGGAGCCATGCCAGACTCCAAACCAGTTACAAGTGGTGTCCCACAAGGCTCAGTCCTGGGACCTCTCTTGTTTGGTATATATTTATCGGAGGTACAGGCCAACACGGAAGGACTGTGGCTGACCAAATATGCAGATGACTGCAAACTGGCCGCCATAATCGACTCTCCAGCCGACACAAGCATCTTCCAAAGGGGCCTCATAGAAACAGACTACTTGTGCCAGAGCCATGGCCTCCAGCTGAATGCAAACAAGTGTATAGTCATCCCCTTTGGCAAAAACAAAGTGCCCACAAAGTACCACATAGGTGGTACTCCATTACGTACAGAAGAAGTAATTAGGGACCTGGGGACCCAAGTTGATAGCAATCTCTCATTTGACAACCACGTGGCCAAAGTGGTTAGAAAGACATTTTATATAGCCCACCCCATCATGAAGGGATTCACTTCTACATCAGGAGAGGGCATCGTGCCTCTTTACTCATCCCTCATCAGGCCCATAATTGAGTACAATCCCCCTGTTGGGATGTACCTTACCAGACACCTGCAGCAACTGGAAAGACCCCAAAAGTACCTCACCAAGAGGATCAAAGGGATCAAACAGATGCCATATGCTGACCGGTTAAAGAAACCCCAGCTCTACTCAGTGGCATACCGCCTGTTCAGAGGCGTTCTGTGCCTAATGTATAACGCCATGTCAAACCCAGAATTAATGGGCATGCTGCACCTGAGAATATCCAAATCCCATCGGGCTACATGCTTGAGAGACCTGAACCTCAGCACTGAAATAAATAGGACATGCTGGAGGGACAGATTCATAACCCAGAGGCTCACTTCACTCTGGAATAAAATCCCAGTCCAGGTTAGGCAGAGTCCCTCATTGACTCTCTTCAAGAGGGATCTTGATGAGTGGATGGGACATTGTAGGTTTACCCGGGTATCACTTCTGTGTCACTGTTAGACAGAGGCACAGTATACTAACCTCAGAAAAGGGCATGGCAAGATATATTTACAATGGATGGCGACAGCCAAACACATTCTGGCTAGGTTCTTAAATGCCCTAGGGCAGATAGCCTAGTATGAACCTATGAACCTATGAACCTATGTACCTTGTTCCCCATTGGCCCTATGTGCTGTTAATCACCATGGCAATCACAATACTATGGTAGCATGTGCAAAGGTCAGTTGTCAGTCACCTCTATGGTACAGTTGTGGAATATGTGGGTCATGTGGCAATGTCACAGCTGCCACATGTACACAGTCAACCCTCTCCCCTACACATGGACGTACAACACATGTATGAGATGGAACCACATAGCCAAACTGGGGACTAAGCACTCTGAACCCAGTACTGGCATAACCTGTCAGGTGGCATGCAATACTACAGTGACTACAATACCAGTCTGATGTAGACCTACACTGACAGCAATACAAGCACGTGAACACACTGGGCCATTTGTGGAGCCTTAGAATAGCATCCTGCCTGAGTGGCACACACCTCTGCAGCTGGCACACAGGCATACGTTATGCCTGAACACATCATGCATAACACATAGCACACAAATCCTGTGTGCCAAACAGTCACAGCCTGTACGGCTAGACAACACACCTGCCACAGTTGTGTTAGCTACCTTTATTGTCCGGTACAGTGTGGTCATGCTCACCAGGCTGGACAAGGTGAAGGTCACAGTGATATGCCCGTGGGGCACTATGGTCCACCACATAACACAAGCATACAGGTCAGTCAGAGGCATGGACACATATGACTCAGTCATTGTCCATGCCACATACCTTCTCCTGCTGTACTTGTAGGGTGCTGACATCATCAGTGTTTAGAAAGGGGAATGTGCATCCTGTAGTCTGTTCTCCTAGTTGCCAAAAGGGACATTTCCCTCACACAAAATTGCACACACACTAACCCCCCTCATCCAAACACACACACTTGCAGGATTCAAACCCCTACCTGACTATGTTATGACACGTGAGACGGATGCATTAGCAGAGCACGCTATTCACATTACTGGGAGGTTTCCCTTCTCCTGCTGTACTTATAGGGTGCTGACATCATCAGTGTTTAGAAAGGGGAATGTGCATCCTGTAGTGTGTTTTCCCAGTTGCCAAAAGGGACATTTCCCTCACACAAAATTGCATACACACGAACCCCCTTCATCCAAACACACACACTTGCCATTTGTAGGATTCAAACCACTATCTAACGATGTTATGACACTCGAGATGGCTGGATTAGCAGAGCATGCTATTCGCATTATTGAGTGGTTTCTTTTCTCCTGCTGTACTTATATGGTGCTGACATCATCAGTGTTTAGAAAGGGGAATGTGCATCCTGTAGTGTGTTTTCCCAGTTGCCAAAAGGGACATTTCCTTCACAGAGACTTGCACACACACCAAACCCACTCACACACACACTTGCAGGATTCAAACCCCTACCTAACTATGTTATGACACTTGAGACGGACGCATTAGCGGAGCGCGCTATTTGCATTACTGGGAGATTTTCCTTCTCCTGCTGTACTTATAGGGTGCTGACAACATCAGTGTTTAGAAAGGGGAATGCGCATCCTGTAGTGTGTTTTCCCAGTTGCTAAAAGGGACACTTCCTCCACACAGACCAAACCCACTCACACTGAGCATTTGCAGGATTCAAACCCCTACCCAGCTATGTTATGACACTCAAGATGGACACATTAGCAGAGTGCGCTATTTGCATTACTGGGAGGTTTCCCTTCTCCTGCTGTACTTATAGGGTGCTGACATCATCAGTGTTTAGAAAGGGGAATGTGCATCCTGTAGTGTGTTTTCCCAGTTGCCAAAAGGGACATTTTTTTCACACACACCAAACCCACTCACACTGAGCATTTGCTAGATTCAAACCCCTATTTAACGATGTTATGATACTCGAGATAGACGCATTAGCAGAGCGCGCTATTCGCATTACTGGGAGGCTTTCCTTCTCCTGCTGTACTTATAGGGTGCTGACATCATCAGTGTTTAGAAAGGGGAATGTGCATCCTGTAGTGTGTTTTCCCAGTTGCCAAAAGGACATTTCCCTCACACAAAATTGCACACACACTAACCCCCCTCATCCAAACACAAACACTTGCAGGATTCAAACCACTACCTAACTATGTTATGACACTCAAGACGGATGCATTAGCAGAGCATGTTATTCGCATTACTGGAAGGTTTTCATTCTCCTGCTGTACTTATAGGGTGCTGACATCATCAGTGTTTAGAAAGGGGAATGTGCATCCTGTAGTGTGTTTTCCCAGTTGCCAAAAGGGACATTTACTTCATACAAACCAAATCCACTCACACACACACTGAGCATTTGCAGGATTCAAACCCCTACCTAACTATGTTATGACACTTGAGATGGACGCATTAGCAGAGCGAGCTATTCACATTACTGAAAGATTTCCCTTCTCCTGCTGTACTTATAGGGTGCTGACATCATCAGTGTTTAGAAAGGGGAATGTGCATCCTGTAGTGTGTTTTCCCAGTTGCCAAAAGGGACATTTCCTTCACACAAACTTGCACACACACACCAAACCCACTCACACGGAGCATTTGCAGAATTCAAATCCCTACCTAACTATGTTAAGACATTCAAGACTGACGCATTAGCGGAGCACGCTATTCGCATTACTGGGAGGTTTCTCTTCTCCTGCTGTACTTATAGGGTGCTGACATCATCAGTGTTTAGAAAGGGGAATGTGCATCCTGTAGTGTGTTTTCCCCAGTTGCCAAAAGGGACATTTCCTTCACACAGGCCAAACCCACTCACACACTGAGCATTTGCTGGATTCAAACCCCTATTTAACTATGTTATGACACTCAAGACAGACGCATTAGCGGAGCGCGCTATTCGCATTACTGGGAAGTTTCTCTTCTCCTGCTGTACTTATAGGGTGCTGACATCATCAGTGTTTAGAAAGGGGAATGTGCATCCTGTAGTGTGTTTTCCCAGTTACCAAAAGGGACATTTCCTTCACACAGGCTTGCACACACACCAAACCCACTCATACACACTGAGCATTTGCTGGATTCAGACCCCTATTTAACTATGTTATGACACTCGAGACAGACACATTAGCGGAGCATGCTATTCGCATTACTGTGAAGTTTTCCTTCTCCTGCTGTACTTATATGGTGCTGACATCATCAGTGTTTAGAAAGGGGAATGTGCATCCTGTGGGGAGGCAGACGCCAAGCACACTCTGGCTAAGCTGTCATTCCCTAGGGCAAACAGCCTAGTGTTGACCTCTACACCCATATGTTTAATTGTCAAATGCACATTATTTGTTGCTGATAGACTGTTTGCAGGTCTTTATTGCCATAGCATTCCCTGTTTGTATGAACAACTTGTGTATCTGTGGAAGATGTTTGCATATGGGAGGGATCCACTATATCACGTATGTCTCTGTAGTCATTTAACTGTGTGCACTGGGCAGATTGCTGTAATGTGGTTGGTTCCTGGAATAACACGTACAAATACCAGATATGTGTGGCCAACTGCTAAACTGAGATTTGGCCTAAGTGTGTGAGCATGCCCAGTTCAGCCTTCCCATGGCATGTTGTCTGACATATGTCTCATTTATCAAAGTGTGTGAGCATGCCCAGTGTGAGCTTTCCATATGTTGAACTCTGCAGCCCACCACATTTGTGGATGAGTGTGAACTTCAACAAAAATCTCCCGTTTATGGTTGTGTGTTGTGTGTCATGTTGTGTAGTTACTGTCCAACTGCTTTGTGTGTGAACACAACAGGGATTATACTGTGCCTGCAGGGTTTGCATGGGATACTTTGCATACAGTTGTCAACATCCTTTCATACTGACCTAACACTGTAGTACTGTATAGTGTACTGGTTCAGTACTTTGACTGTGGTGGACAGTATCCTGGGCTTTAGTCCTATCACTGCTTTACATTTCCATAGTGAGCACAACAGCCTGGTTAGGGGCCAGTTGTGCACATCTGACCATGTTGCATTATGTTCAGATATGAACTACTTAAACCAGGCTTGTCCAACATTGGTAGTGTATTCCACAACATAGGTGTACATTTGCAAACACTAGCGATGTGCCCTAGGCCATTTCTAATGCTAGTCGGAGAGTGTGTTTGTCCTTCAACACACATTGTAAGTGGAGTTTGCCATGACATATGTCATGGTTAGTATACTGTGCCTCTGTCTACCTGTGACATAACAGTGATACCCAGGGTAAACCTACCATCTCCCATCCACTCATCAAGATTCCTCTTGAGGAGAATCGATGAGTGACTCTATGGATAGCCTGTACTGGGAGTTTACTCATGGGTGGGGTGGCTTCTGTGTTATGGATCATGCAGTACAGCTTGTCCTATGTATGTCAGTGCTGGGGTTCAGGTCTCTCATGTGCATAGCTCACTGCCATTCAGATTGTACAAGGTGCAGCATGTTTATTGATACCAGCTTGGACATGGCTTTATACATCAGGCACAGCTTGCCTCTGGGTGGGCAGTATGGCAGTGTGTGTAGCTGCAGTTTGTTTAATCAGGCAACACATGGCATCTGTGCAAGCTCTTTGATACTCCTGGTGAGGTACTGTTGGGGACTTTACAGTTGATGGAGGTGTCTGCTGAGGTACATCCCTCAGGGGCTATTGTAGTCAATTGTAACGCTGATGAAGGATGACTGCAGAGCCACAATGACCTCCCCTTATCTAGATCTGACAACCTTCATGATTAGGTGGGTATATGGTATGTTTCTGTAAACACTACAGCCACATGTTTGTCCAATGCAGGATATCTATCACCTTGTGTCCCCAGGTCTCTCATTACATGTTAAGTACGTAATGGGTTAACACCTATGTGGTAATTGGTGGGCACTTACTGTATATCCACGGGGTTGACTATACACTTTTCTGCAATTAGCTTGCTGACATGGCTATGGCACCAGTTGTCTGTTCCTATGTGGCCCTTTTGTGGGATGCTTGTGTCAGCTGGAGGGTCACATATGGTGAGCAGTTTGTAGTCCTCTGCAAACATGTTCAGACACAGTCCTTCCATGTTGGCCTGTACCTATGGGACATATATACCAGACGAGGGAGGTCCCAGGACCAAGCCTGGTGGGATGCCAGTTATATCTGGTTTGTAGTCTGACATGGCTGCAGCATGTCTGACCATGTCAGTTCTGTCCTTGGTCTGGTTTGCAACCCCTCTACTGACATAGGGGTTTATATTTAAGCTGGTGAGCATATCTATAATGAACACGTAGGGTATTGTATAGAAGCCTTTGCAAGGTCCAGCTACGCTGTGTGGACCACATTGCCCTCATCAATGACCTTAATGACTGTTTCATATGAGTCAAACATGTTTAGGGGCAGGATCTGCACTTAAGAAAGCCACACTGGGTAGGGTCCGGTGTCAGTAGGTCGCCAATATCTTTATGTCTGCGGTACATGCTGATCCTTTCCATAGCTGTGCAGACCGAGCTTCTCAGGATTCTGGGGTGGTAGTTTTCAGTATCCATTCAGGCAACACCTTTGTTGAGAAGGACCACTGTTGTTGTACACTGCTCTTTGGGTACATATCCTGTGGTAAGGCTGACATTGAGCAGTAGTGTGATTTGGCATTCCATTCTTCTTGGAGTCCATGTTGGACTCAGCCCAGGACACCATCTCATACCATTGCTGCTGTGTGTTTTGCTTTGTAGATGCTGGCTGTTACCTCAGCATCTGCAATGTCAGCGGCCACCAGCCTGCTGGGATAGATATTTTGCATTCCGGGTTGCACTGCACCTGTCAGGATGTATGTTGGCAATATGTGTGTGTGTTTGGTATGTTGTTTGTAATATTTGTGTGATTCAGAGCATATCTGTGAATTCCCAACACGGTTCCTAACATCAGTTGTGGAAGCCTTGGGATTATCCTTAGTGTCCTGTACAATTTGTATCCTCATAGGTTCATAGGTTCATACTAGGCTATCCACCCTAGGGCATTTGTAAGCCTAGCCAGAGTGTGTGTGTCTTTCGCCACCCCTTGCTATGTGAATATTATGGCCATTTATGATTTGCTTTGCTGTGCCTCTGTCTGGACATGACACAGTGAAGACCCCCAGTGTAACTCTATGATCATCCATCCACTTGGCAAGATTCCTGTTGAAGAGTGTCAGTGAGGGGCTCTGCCTAACATGGAATGGGATTCTGTTCCAGGGTGTGGGGAGCCTCTGGGTTATGTATCTGTCTCCAGCACATCCTATTTCATTATGTGTTGACATCTCTCACTCTCACAGCTCTGATGGCTTTGAGTTTTCGGGGGTGGAGCATGTCCATTACTCCTGTGTTGGACATGGCCTTGTACAACAGGCATGCAATGCCTCTGTGTAGGCAGTATGTGACTGCATTCAGCTGGGGTGTCTACAGCCAGGCAGCATATGACATATATTTGAGACCCTTTATCCTCTTGGTGAGGTACCTTTGAGGTCTTTCTAACTGCTGCAGGTGTCAGGTAAGGTACATCCCAAATGAGGCATTGTACTAGATTATGGGTGTGATAAGAGAACAGTATAGGGGCACAATGACCTCTGTTGATGTAGATGTGAATCCTTTCATGATACGGTGTCCAATATAGACAGTCTTCCTAGCCACATTGGCAATGTGAGTGTCACATAACAGGTTACTGTACACTTGTGTCCCTAGGTCCCTGATTACTCCTTCCATACATAATGGTTTACCACCTATGTGGTAATTTGTGAGTACCTTGTTTGGTATTTGGTGGGACATTCATACTGTCCAGTGTCTTCAGGACGGCTGGGTGGGGTTCCTGTGTGTGAGAGTGTGGTCTGTAGCATGCTACAGACTGTACAGCAGTCTTGCCTATGGTTAGTTGCACATGGGTGGACTCCAATGCCTTGTGCATTGTCAGTTACCTGGACATATGGGTGTCTGTGCTGAATATGGATACTCACCCTCCTTTTATGTTTTGTTCCAGGTTTTGGGGCCATGACACATGATATGTGGTATAACCTGGTAGTGCTGGTGTGCTGTCAGGAGGCTTGCAGCAGGTTTCTGTCACTGCACAGACATCAATGTTCTCCATACTGGGGATGGCCTCGGGAGCATGCATATTGGGGTTTACACATCTGGCATTGGTCAGCATTACCCTTATGTTTCTTTCCACTTATGTTTTGTAGGGTGGTGGGTTAGTCTTTTCAGCCTTGCCTACGGAAGGCTCTATGGAGGTGGCAAAAGCCTTATCCAATATCCAGACGCCCAGGGGTAACAGGTGCAAGCCATCCCTGGAACAGCTGCGTGGCTTGTCAAGCTTGACATCCCAAGCATACAGACATTGGATCCCCTTGGAATGACAACAGTAATTGTGCCACTTGTTATAACTGATCATTCCGTGTTTGTACTGTGGCATCATTCTTGGTGAGGGTAGGATGCTGCAAATGGTCAGTGTCATACTGGCCTGGACTACATAATCGGAGAGCTCATCTATGTCTCTTTTCATGTAGTCCAGGGAGGTACATCTCAGGTCATTCACACCAGCATGGACTATGACTGCATCATATTTCTACTTGCTTTGGGGTGACCTGCATACTTGTGTTATGTGGCGTATTGTAGCAGCCTACAGGCAGATTACTGTACCCTTTCACTTGTTCAGTCTGGTGTGCGGGACAGCAGCGTGTCTCACTATGGAGTCACCTATTACAACTGTATCAGGCATGTTGTTTCTCCTTCTGGCCTGTGACTGTTTGGCACACCAGCTTTGTGTACTATGTGTTGCATGTGCTATGTTTGGAGGTTGTTTGATTGGGTGTCTGCTTTGGAGGCCTCTGTTGGTGTGGTGTGTTTGTAATTCGGGCCTCCGGGAATGTTTTTCTGTGTTTATGTCTTTGGTTTGCAGTTGTGATAGGTCTATGTGGGACTGGGTTTGTGGTGTGTGTGGTTACCTTCTCCTCCTGACTAGTTTTGGGAGTACTGAGTTGAGGGAGCTCAGCCTCCAGTTTGGATAGATGGTTGCATCTCTCACATATATTTGTATTTCTTGGGGAGTTGGGGGTTGTCTGTGTACTTGGGGCAGGTGTAACATTGCCTCAAGATTCACAGATTCAACTTGTTGTGGCTGGCCTTAGTGGATTGTATGTGTGGACATATTTTATTGCCATACTACTGATCAGTGATTACTTCTTTTTTTATGTTTGCTCTATCATGTAGTAGCTTCCTCATTCTCTTGCATGGTTTGGTTATGGCTGGTGTCCACCATGCCAGATGCCTGCGTGTATGGCATTGTGTCTTGTTTTAATTTAGGATTGCATAATCCAAGCATTCCTGGCAGTGTTCATGGAATGGCTGTATTACAGGTTCTGAGGTGTGCCCATATTTTGCACCTGCACAGGACCTTTAATGGATTCCACATCAGTTTGGAGGAGTACAAATATTGCTTTACACATGTTTTTCACTGTGGTTTTCTGGCCAGGGACTGTGGTCAGGATTTGTATATCCAGTGTGATTACTCTATGGTCTGGTTTTACCAGTGAACAATACACTTCTCGTCTTGCCATCCAGTACCCATGTTGCTGATAATCACATCCAGTATGCTTACCCCTCTTGTGGGAGTGGTACATTGTTCCTGGGCATTTTGGTTTATGGATTCTATGAACTTTTGTCCTGCAGTGTTGGAGCTAGTATAATGCTCCCAGTCTATGTCTGGGTATTTTCAGTCACCCAATATAATGTGGTTTGGAGCACTTGATATATTCATGTATTCCAGCATTGGCCAGGTGCATTTCCTGGTGTTGGGGTGGTAGTCTGTAGCAGGCTATAAACTGAGGGGCAGTTTTAGCCACTGTTACTTGACCATGGCTAGTCCATGCTGCTTCTTGTTGTGGTACCAACATGGGGGTGTGGTTATCCTTGACAATTATTGCTAGTCACCCTCCTTTTGTAGCTTGTTCCATGTTTTGAGGCTGTACAGCACAGTATGAGGTGTAACCTGGTAGTGTTAGGGTGCTGTTGTGAGCCTTGACCCAGTTTTCTGTTACAGCACAGATATCAACATTCTCCATACTGGGTGAGTTTAGACTGAATGCATCTTGCTGTTTAGACTTCTGGCATTGGGTAGCATTACATCTAGGTTCTTATCCCTTCTGATATCTATGGAGGTAGGTTTGTGTTTTGAGCCTTACCTATTCAGGGCACACTGTGGGTAACAACAGCCTTTGCCAGTATGCATACGGCCTGCACTGATAGGTGCATGCCAGTCCTAGCAGGTGGGGCATCATGTCATGCTCAGCATGTCATCCCAGGCTGGCACACATTGGATCCCCTTTGACTAACTGCGATACTTCAGCCAATTATTGCACTTGATCATCTCATTGTCATATTGTGGCATGATGCTTGGTGAGGGTAGGATGTTAGTCAGGGTCCTCAGGTGTGCATATAGTACATGGTGTTACATTACTTAATACATGGCATTCATGCCTCAGGTGGTGCTGCAGGGCTGCCTCTGTCGGATGCACATATTACACTCCCTGTACATGTTTGTGAGCAGGTCATGTCATTTTAGGCATCCCTGTTATTATTTGAGTGAGTCAGAGGGGGTATCATTCCCAGGGTTCCTATTGAGCCAGTGTATGTGCTATGCGTTGCCTCTTTGCCAAGGCCAGGGCATACTGGGCATGCCTCCTTCTGCCTACTGGGGCAGGCTCAGGTTGTTCCTCCTCCGAGTCACGCTCTGCCTGTGATGGCCTTGGCAATGGTGGGGGGGGCTGTTTGGCCCAGCCCTATGCTGGTCCTGCTGCAGCTGTTTTCGCAAGATCATATTATGTACCATAGCACATACCATGACAATTTGGGTACATGTAGTTGGTGTGTACTGCAAGGCTCCACCAGATGTGTCCAGACACCGGAACCGTGACTTGAGTAGCCCAAACACACGCTCTATTACATTACGTGTTTGTGCGTGTGCCTCATTATGGCGTTCCTGTTCAGGTGTGTGTGCGCATTTCTGATGGGTGTCATCAGCCACGGCTCCAGTGCATAACCTGCACCCCCACTAGGTGTCCGTGCGGGATGTCCCCATTGGCAAATGTCTGGTACAGCTGCATCAAATGCCAGATGTGGGAATCATGGTAGCTCCCAGGGCAGCCAGCACACACATTCATTATTATGCCCTGGGCATCACACATGACCTGGCAGTTGATGGAGGAAGCCCTTGCGGTTAATGTAGGCCCTACCCGCTCACCGGCTGGTGCTTTGATGCGTATGTGCGTGCAGTCTATTGCACCCACTACCTCAGGGTATTCCGCTATTTGCTGGAAGAGACGCATATTGCTGGCCAATACCTCACGGGCATTGGGGAAATATACATAATCACTGACATGTGCTGACATGGCATCCAGGAACTGGTGCAGTACCCTGGAGGCTGATGCCTGTGATATCCCCATCATATCACCAGTTGGTTTCTGGAAGGTACCTGTTGCTAGTATTCTTAGGCCAACACATACCTTAGTTTCCACTGGGATGGGTTCCCCTCTGTTTTTTCTGTGTGTGTGAGGCGTGGCCTGCACAGCTCCACTATTTGCTGCAGGAGGTCTCTGTCCACTCTATAGCGCTCTACTATCTCCAGCTCATGTAACCCGTGGTAGGTGACCCTGGGCCTGTACACTCTTCTCCATCTCCTCACTGTGGGTTGTCTGGCACCATCTGCATTGTCACCACCCTCAGCAAGTCACCTATGTCTCATTATGACAGCTATGGCAGCCCCTAACATTTCTGCTCTGAGTTCAGCTTTTTCAGTTTTCACTTCTAATAGCTTACTCCTGTCTTGCAGTGTCTCTTGAGAGAAACATCTTGCACTGCTGTTTGCAGATTTTTAAGTGTTGGGCTGAGCTACTATTCTGCCTGTGTAATTGCCTGCTTCTAATTATTTTCACCTGCTAGCTCCAGCAGTATTCCCTGCTAGCTTCCTACTAATTCTGTTGCTTCCTTTTTCCTTTCTGTTTCCTCAGGGGGGAGCAGCGCGTATACCAGCAGAAACACGCTCACAGTGGCTTACACGCGCGCACACATGCTTACACGGTTCAGAATCTGCTTATTCGGGTTAAAAAGCGCGCACACCCACGCAAACAGTGTTAAACATCTACCAACACGCTCCCACATGCTCAGTCTGCCTTACTCGCGTGCACACTGTCTTACTCGCGCTTCATGGCACGCACACGTGCACATGCATGCCCAGCAAGAAACTTTGGTGTAGGCAACAGTGTACACCTTCCATTTCTTGACTTTCCCATGCTTATGTTGTGGCACTCCTCTTTCCATGATATGTGTCTGACATCTGTCATGTAACTTTCACCTCCAATGAACTGCATTTCTTTCTGCCATTCCCCCCTGTGATGTCACCTATCTCCTACTCTGTTCCTCCCCCTTCTGTAACTCTTACAATTCTCAGAATGTGCTCATTTGCTATGTGACAGTGGAATTCAGTATCCTAACACTCATTTGCATCAGATTGCCTACTAATGCTTAGTTACATCTCTTAGACTCAGCTTCCCCCCTTAGCAACCACTAAACGGTGGCCATGTTGTTTTTGGTCTGCTGGTCCCTGCATTGTAAATCCATGTATTGCATAAAACCCACATTTGTGGGTTTATAACCTTGATTTTTATGTTTTATACAGCGCAGCCCGTTTGCGCGGGGCTGCGCTAAAAATTTTATATTTTTATTACTTTTGCATCAGGTTACCTTGCCAATGGCCACATATTTGGCCATTGGCATGCTGCCTGACACATATGCACCCTTTATTTGGAGCTGACATCGCTCCATTGTGGTTTTTGCAGAAACGTACTCAGTTGTCAACTGAGTACATTTCTGCAGCTAAAACGGCTCTTACACGGGCTGTTTTGGGCTTTGTGGATCACTAATCAACCTCATTTGCATGCTATTCGGCTGCAAGTGAGGTGATTAGCTTATCCACGCCCACTCCGTGTAAGAGATGTTTTAGCTGGTCTCTTACACGGACTTTGGGCTGTTCCTGGATCGCGAAGGCTGCATGGAGTCTTACACTACTCTTAGACTCTGTGCAAGCCTTCGTGAATCCTGCCCATAATGATTACTGGAGAAAAATCTGATGTGGATATCTCACTAAAAACCTGTAATTCAGCACCTTCAGAACAGAGGGTGGGCTATACATGAGAATAAAACACAACAAGGGACATCAGTAAAATTCCTTGGTATGATTTGGAATGGAGCAAAAAGGGAAATTCCTGCAGCAGCACTAGAGAGTATTCAGAAAATTGCAGTCCCAAAAATGAAACAGCAGGCACAGGCCTTCTTGGGAGCAATGGGCTTTTGGAGAGCATTTGTACCTCACCTCGGACTGATTTTGCGACCCATTCACTATGTAACAAGGAAAAAATGTGACTTTCAGTGGGGTCCCAAGCAACAAATGGCTTTTGAAGAAGCAAAAAAAGGCTCTACAGCAGAGTGTGGGGCTGGGCCCAGTTGATCCACAGCAACCTTTCATCCTTGAAGTAACAGTTGTCAATAATGTTATGTCTTGGGGGCTGTGGCAGAAGGATGACACTGGGAAAAAGAGACCCTTGGGATTCTGGTCCAAATTCCTGACTGGAGCGCAGGTGAGATATAGCCCCCTTGAGCAGCATGTGCTAGCAGTGTACACAGCATTGATTCATGTGGAAGGAATAACTAAACAACAAACAGTGACAGTTAAGATAGACTACCCAATCCAGGGGTGGTTACGAGATAATAATTTGATGAAAACTCTGATAGCACAATCTTCGACTGTACAGAAGTGGAAGTGGTATTTACAGGAAAGGACCAACATCGTGCCTGGAGTATCTTAAGTACAGCAACAGTTGGCTGGACTGGTAATTCTGGATGATGCTGATGCGATAGAACAACAGCGACATGAGCTTCCAAAGTCTCCAATTACTGAAGCTTTACCATTTGATAATTTAGATGCAGAAAAACAGAAACATGCATGGTTTGCTGATGGTTCTGCTAAAATTGGATCAAATGGTAGGACCTGGACTGTGGTGGCTTATTGCCCACGAACAGAAACTGTGTTATTTGATGAGGGCACTGCCGATTCAAATAATCAGGCAGAATTACAAGCTGTTGCCCTGGTCATTGATAGTTTATCGTCTGGAGATGAAGTGTACATCTATACTGACAGCTGGGCAGTTTTTAAAGGACTGACAACCTGATTACCTGCCTGGAAACAACAGAATTGGAAGATCCATGGCAGACTTCTATGGGGAGGTTCAGAAGACTGGCAACGGATTTAGGAAAAAGCTCAACAATGCAAAATCAGTTTTGGACATGTAGATGCCCATGCATCACTTTTAGCAAATGAAAGGAGGCATAACCAGCAGGTAGATAAGATGGCCACGGTACGTGTTGCTGAAGAGAAAGCCGAAAGTGCTAGCATGGCAAGATGGGCCCATGATTGGAGTAGGCACTTGGGAAGAGATGCAACAATAGAGTTGGCATGAAGGCATGGTATGCAGTTGAATAAGGAAATAACTAGAGATGTTATAAAGCAGTGTGAAATCTGTCAAAGAAATAAACAAAAGCAACTGCAAGCAGAAGCATGTGGACACATTCACCGAGGCAGTCGTCCAACACAAATCTGGCAAATAGACTTTATTGGTCCCTTACCACTGGATCAAAATCAGCAATATTGCCTAACAATGGTGGACACTTATTCAGGATTACTAATGGTGTCCCCATGTAAGAAAGCAAACCAGCAAGCAGTGTTAAAAGGATTGAATAAATTATGTATGACATATGGGATTCCCAGTGAAATCCAAAGTGACCAAGGCAGCCACTTTACTGGAGCAGAGGTTCAAGAATGGGCAATGGAAAATGGAGTTCGATGGGTGCTGCAATCCCATATCATCCTCAAGCTGCTGGTTTGATTGAAAGGTATAATGGGCTCCTTAAAGAGCAAATCTGAAAGAATACGGATGATAGAACGTTACGAGGCTGGGCAAAGGTATTAGAATTAGCTGTGAGCCAGCTGAATAATAGGCCTCGAAAGCATCAAGGAACGCCTTTGCAAATGCATACGACTGACATTCGGTCCAACTGTTGTATTTTAAAACCAGAAAAGCTGAACCCAAATGCCATATACCCTCTTTTGACAAATACTGATCAAACTCGGTTCTGGCTATGTGCATTGACTGAACAAAGAGTGCCAGCACAAAATATAGTATTAGTTGAGACAGGTTGGAAACTCTTTCTCCCAGAAAATTGGCACTGGGGGCAAAAAGGACTATTAGGAGAAAGTTGGGAGGTTTTTACATTAAGGGAGCCAGAACGAGAAGTGATAGTGAAGGCTATCAATTTAGATAACAAGACACAAATGATTCAGAAAGGAAACCTTTAGTAGAAATTTGTATGCATCAAGATGCTGTTATTTTACTATAAGACTGTGATACCAAACCAAGCAAATGGCTGGGAATGAAAGTTATAGTGACCACACCCAATCAGCCAAATGAACATGGGACTGTAATTTGTGATAGACCTGGACAGCACTTAGATGGGCCATATGACTGTCTTGATCCTATCCCTCTATTCGAAGAGGAAGATGTTGCAAATTTAACGGCTGACTGTGACTTTTATTGGAAATTGGGAGTTCATCTATATGCAGTGACACCTAAACCTGCCTTAACTTGGAACATCACTCAGACGGAAAACATTATAACTGTATGTAGACTGAACTGTGATAGACATCCTGAAAAATGTGTTTCCAACCCTTTTGGAGGTCTGTACCAAAGGCTAAATGAGTCGGGATTTCCACTAGCCAAGTCTCCATTAGATTCCTCCTGCATAGCCAAATTTCAAAGGGAAAATGACACCGAGGAAACTCTATCTCTGAATTTGGAAATATATGCCATGGACAATAGTTCAACTGTATTTGATGGTTTGGGACATGTGGTAAGGTATACAAGAGGATGTAAAACTGTAAGTAGTGCTAGAGTTATACAACGTATTAAAATGATAGTTAACATGTCAGCAGTTGATATTACCACCAGGTATCCACATTGTATAATTGTACAATTATGGCCGGTTAATTCTTTGCATATCAAATACAGACATTACAAATATAAAAGGAGTAAACGTGATGTTACAGGTATTCTTGGTACTGCACTAGTAAATCAGACCTTTTGTATCTTATCTCAGTTGGCTGCCAACCAGCAATATTTGCAATTCACTCAAACTTGGGGGACTAAAAAGGCAGCCCATTGACAAAGGGAACTGCAACTATATCATTGGTTAAAGCCAATAGATTTTGCATGTGAAAATAAGTCTCGTATACTGATTTTTGACTATCTTGCTAGTAAAAAAGGAACAAAGCAGGTCTGTCCGTTTGTTACATTGCCCTTGCAATTAAGAAATAATTGGTGGGTACCTCAAATCGAATCTACTTTGATTGATTATAATGATGTACCCATTGATGTGGCAGGTTGTGAAACCTGGCCCCAGGGGTGGGTGTGCATGATGGTGAAAAGGAAGACAGACCCATGCTTACATAATGAAACTGGGAATGCACCTGGCACAGGTATGTAGTAAATGGTACAGACATCTACCAGCTAAATGATACCACTGTTTGTGTGATATCCTCCTGTAAATTAGCCTGGAGTGATGGGATAATCACTACTGGTGGAGCATACTGTAAAAGTAATATCCATGCAATTATTGATTTTTGTACTGGAGAACTGATTAGACTGACTAGATGGATGGATGTCACATTTAATGCTAGCATAGAACCATTACACACTTTTAGATGGCCATCTCTAGTTCACCCGGACTTTCAACAGATTAAGCAGGAAGGACAAACAGTGTTGCAACTTTTAAATAAAACACTAAATGATGTGCATCAAACAGTGATTAAAATGATTAAAGATAAAGGTACCATTGTAAAAATTGCAAATGAAATATAGGATATAACTGTTTCGCAATGGTATGATATTTTTATGTGGTCATCTAAGGCTTCAGTGTGGTTTAATTTGTTATTGCATCCTTTGCTTTTGACCACAATAGTTTCAGTGTTATTTTGCTTAATATCATGCTGCATTTACTGTAAAGTGATGAGAAGGTACAAACTGATGTTGTCACTTTTAACTCTTATACGGGATACACAGCGTACGTTGCTCGATGCAAGGGGTGGCCTGTGACGGATCCACACAGTCTACCAGTTTTTCTATGCCTCGAGCCACATATCACTGTGTATGTTTAATTGTTGCTATTGCTAGATTGATTATTCCTTGAGCCACATATCACTGTGTATGTTTATTTGTTGCTATTGCTAGATTGATTATTGCTAGATCTGACATGCCACTACCTCACTATATGCTGCTAATATTGTAACAATACAATATGCTTAAGAGCAGGCCTTGCTCACTGATTACTGGTATTACTGAACTTTTGTTAACCTATAAGTTGTTTATCAGCTTAAAAGATGTTTACCAGAATGTGGGGATTTCAAAGAGGAACTATATCACAAGTTTGTGAGCTAACTGTTCTCTGAAAAAGGGAAGTAGGGCACAAGACCAGACATTACGAGACTTGTTTACAACTTAGGAAATGATCTGTAATTTTCTAAAATATTCCATCAACTCATGATGAGCTTGTAATGTCAGATTTTTCTATAATATTCCATCAACTCGTGATGAGCTTGTGATCAATGACCCTGTTGTTTGTTCAAGACTATAAAAGCTCAAAGGCTAAAATGGAAATCATCATCCGGATTTGATCACAGCACCAGCCTGAACTGAGCTTAGAGACATTTCGCCAGTGTCAGCCTTGCCTTGACTGAACAGATAGCTGCAGTGGATAGGATTGAAGTCTCCCTATCAGTGGCAAAGATGATTTTGTTTATGCATATGCTTGTAAGTACATGATCTATTAGTTTTTCTGTATATTTAGTATTAGTTTTACTGTTTATTTAGTAAGTTTTGGTTTAATAAATTGTTAAGTTTGAGCCTTGGTGTCTTGTGTCATTTCTAATCCTGTATTAACCTCAGATTTTAAAGTAACGGACTAGTTCACCTGTTCACTTCTGTTATATCGCATGGATCTCTACGGACAGTCCTAATTACTGTGTTCCTTTGTTTTATCAGACTTCTGACTTTTGGGGTTTTATTAACATTCTACAGTCCATTTCTTTCATTGATTTTAATATATCTATGTCCATTAAATCAACAACCTTTCCCTTAGTTCATTTTTTCCCAAACTGAGGGCGCATCATTTGTTTTCCACTTCCTTTGGGCATTCTATAGAAAGTTCTACACCATCTTCCTGTGGTACCTTCTCTTCAGTTTCATCCTGTGCCATCCATTGCTCTGTTATATGGAAACTCACTCTCCTATCACTCCTCATCATTGACTGCATCAGAGTTTACACAGTCTCCTTTTCCTTCCCTTGCTGTCTAGCTTCAAGTGAACTTTTATACTGGTTTCCTGTGGAAGGCACTTGTTTCCTGTTCCACTGGTTTCCCCTTAATTTGGATATCCATTGCTCTATCCTGTTGTGGTGCTTTCTGCATTAGATTTTCTACACTAAATCCTTCACTTTGCAGGTACTCCATAACCTCAGTTTCTATTTTCTTTAACTTCTCCATTACTAATCTGCTTTTCTACTTTTCCTCTTTGTCGTCTTATTTTTTGTATTGTGAAGTTTTCCAAGTCTGGATTCCATTGCTTTTATTTATCTTCAAATATATTTGGTGCTGTTCTTTTTGTATTGTTTAGTTTTGCTTTTTCCTTTGCATAAATATTGCACCATATTAAATCTCTTTCTTTCTTTCCCATGTCAATATTTCTTTTTCAGATGTCTCCTGATCTTCCTGCTTCTCTTTACTTTGGGAACTCACTCCATCATGCTGTGATGTAGTCTGTGTTAGATGTTCTACATTAAATCCTTCACTTCGCAGACACGCCATAACTTCAGCTTCTATTTCTTTAACTTCTGCTTTACTAATCTTCTTTTCCACATTCCATCTTTGTGATATTATTTTTTTTATTGTGAAATTTTCCATATCTGGGTGCCTTTGCCTGTATTTCTCTTTGAATATCTTTTTGGCTGCCTTCTCTATATTAATTAACTTGGCTTTTTCCTTTGCATAAATATTGCATCATATCAAATCTCTCTTTCTTTCCCATGTCCATATTTTTTTTATATACTTTTCAAAAATGTCTAGGTTTTGTTGTTTACATTTTTGCACATCCTCAGATGCTTCTTTTTCCAAACAAGTTAAAGTTTCTTGATGTATATACTGTTTTTCAAAATCTGTTGTATTAATGAACGCAAATTTTTATTTGAGGCTTCTGACAGTTTTTTCTGTGAAAATATTTTTCTTTCCTCTAATTTATTTCTTAATCCCTTTGTATACCCTCTGGAAATTCTGGGCTTTTTGCATAATAGTGACAATACATAATTTCTTCCTTATCTTCAATCGTCCACTCTATCATCTTTATGGCTCTGCTTTGGCCTATCAGTTTTTGTGATTTTTATGGACTGCTACTTCCTTGAACAACAGGGGGACCATCCTCCCCCTCAGTCTGGCCTGGCCGCATTGTAGGAATGTTTCCAGATTTTCAGGATTCTACACTGTCATTTTTTACAGTCCTGGCACCAGTGTGCCTACCAGGATTGAGCACTTTTGCATCCTGGGACTTGTGCACCCAGCTATCTTTTTTTGTTTTTGACTTACTTCTGTCCATGATATATGCTATATAAATACAGTCTATATATCAGTGTCACCTTGGTGAGATTTTGTGAAAAACAGGGTGCACCTCGTGAAGGTACTGACCAAAACTTGAGGATGTATTGAACTTCAGCACTACTACTGTCATTTGCTTACTGAATTTTTATTTCTCCATTTGGACCTCTGTGGGGGCTTTGCTCCCCCACACTGCCCCCTAACTAAATATATCAACTCCAAGATCATACTACACTGGGGGAAAAGGGCAAAGTTCACCCTGGTGGTCAAGTGGTTCGTTTCCCAGGGAATAGAATGGAAATTTGCTGAAGTGAAGTCAGCTGTTTCAGATTCGAAGAACTGTTGTTTCAGTGAGTAGACGTAGACCCATATATATATATATATATATATATATATATATATATATATATATATTTATATATATATATATATATATATATATATATATATATATATATATATATATATATAAATATATATATATATATATGTATGTGTGTGTGTGTGTGTGTGTGTGTGTAAAGAAGTTATGTTGTTACCATAACTTTCCATCTGTGTTGTTGAACTTCATTCATTCATTACTGATGGGTTTGGTTCCATCCTCAAAACAGAGTCAGCCGTTATAACAAGCTCGCACCACCAAAAACTGTCGAGTTAAACTTTTACCCACAGTGCCCCTCTCCATATTACCTCAGTTCGAGTCTGCCCCTAAGGAAAGGACAGATTATAGACAGAAAGTGGAGGCTTTTTCTGAATAATTTCCTTATCATAGGGTAGGACCATATTGGAACCCCCAAGAGTCTTATGGAGGGGGATGGTGGGTTGGTTGTAATGAATGAATGAAGATCAACAACACAGATGGAACGTTATGGTAAGAACATAACTTCTTTATCTGATGTTGTTAATCTTCATTAATTCCTTACTAATGGGACAGAGTCCCTAGCTACCTTGTTTTCTGGGTGGCCTATGGAAGAATGTTCTTGAATACCATTGAATCAAAGGAGGCTCTCTCCCTGAAGACCATATCCAATTTGTAACGTGTGATAAATGTATGAGGAGAGGCCCATGTTGCTGTTGCACAAATGTCATCCATGGAAGCCCTTGAATGGAAAGCAACTAAAGTTGCAACTGATCTTGTGTGCTTTGATCTTAGAAGGTAAAGGTACCTTGTTACATTGATAAATAAAGGTTATGCAATCTCTCAACCATTTAGATAAGGTAACTTTGGACACTGGCTTTCTCAGTTTTGGGCCTGAGTATGCTATAAATAGTTGGTTAGATTTTCATACGGATATGGTTCTGTTGAGGTAAAAACACAGTTGTCTGTGAACATCAAGCAAATGCAAAGAATATTCTCCTTTATTGGAGAAATTCGGAAAGAAGACTGGTAGATCAGTTGTTTGGTTAATAGTGAAATCAGAGATAACATTAGGTAAAAATGAGGGATTAGTCCGTAGTGATACTCTGTCCTTATGGAAGACCATGTAGGGACATTTTATACACAAGGCTTGTAACTCAGAAATTCATCTAGCTGAAGTAATGGCCACCAAGAATGGCTGCATATTCAAAAGGGGGGTGGGTTAAAGTTTGCAGAACTAAGGTCAAGTTCCATGGTTCAATTGGTTGTTTGAAGGGGGGGGGGTCTGAAATGTAAAACTTCCTTCAAAAACATTTTACAAAGCCGGTGAGAAATTAGGGATAAACCCTCCAAACCATTGTGGAAGTTAGAAATTGTGGCCAAGTTTATACAAATGGAAGAAGCTGCAGCTCATGAGTCGAGGAGGCTAGATAGATAATCTAAAACCATGGAGCTGCTGAAAGGGGGTTTATTCCTTTAACTCGAGACCAACTAGTGAATCTCTTCCATTTGCTGAGATAAAGTTTTCTGGTGGATGGTTTATGGGAAGCCAGAAGAATGTGATGGGCAGGGGAGGACAAGTTGTTCTGCCTGGCTAACACTGAAAATACAAGAACCAAGCTGTCAGCTTCAGGTTTGATAAGTTTGGCTATGTCAATCCTCGAGAATGTGATAGTAGTTCCAGCGTTGCATCCAGAACTCAGCGTTGCTGTAATAGATGAGGCCAAAGGAAGGGGAGCCAAATTTGTTGATGCCAGTAAGGTGCAATGAGGATTACTTTGCTTTTCAACCGACGGGCTTTCATCAAGAATTGTGGAATTAGTGGAAGTGGAGGGTAAGCATAATGCAGTCCTGTGAGCCAATTGTGAACAAGAGCGTCCCTCAGGGACTCCCCTTTCAGGGGAATTAGGGCAAAGTAGCTGCTGCATTTGTGATTTATGGGGGACGCGAACAGGTCGCAGGAAGGCTGGCCCCAGTGATCAAAAATCATCCTCGCTATGACAGGATTGAGGAACTACTTATGAGGCAGGAGGATATATCTGCTCAGCTTGTCTGCAATAACGTTGGATTCCCCGGGAATGTGCATTGCTATCAGAAAGCAGTTGGAAGCGATTGCCTACTGCCAAATTCTCATGGTCTCTCGACACAATAGGTAGAACTTGGTTCCGCCTTGTTTGTTGATGTATGAGACTACTGACATATTGTCAGACTGGATGGCAATCATTCTTGAAGAGAGAACAGGTTGAAACGTTTGCAATGCTAAAAGCACAGCTCTCAGTTCTAGAACACTGATATGCAGATTGGTCTCCATGGATGACCAAGTGCCTTGGAGAGTCTTTCTCTGGTAGTGCCCCCCACCCAATCAGGGAGGCATCTGTGGTTCCCTTCTGGCTTTATCCACCAAATTAGGTCTTGCTTGCAATGATTTGTTATCCTGATCTAAAATGTATGGGGAGATTCAAGGGGGACCATTGTGTCAGCAAAAGCCATTGAAGAAGTCTCATGTGCAGTCTTGCTAATGGGGCCATTGTTATAGATGCCACCATAGACCCCAGTAGTTGAAGGACTGCCTGGGCCGGCACTTTGTCCTGATTGAGTATCACTCTGAGTTGTGATCTGAGTCTCTCTATTCTGTGATGAGGGAGGCAGACCAGACAAGATTGGATATAGAACTCTGCCCCTATGAACTCCAGCCTTCGAGTTGGAATTAGTTTGCATTTGTCTTTGTTTACTGTTATTCCTAGGTGTTTCAAGAGATGTAGGGTATAATTTGTCACTAAGACTAGTAGATGCTTGGTTGGGGCGAGGAGGAGCCAATTGTCTAGATATGGAAACACCCAGAATCCTTGCAGTCTCAAGTGACCTGTGACTACTGCCATGCATTTGAACATTCTGGGGGCTGTAGAGAGGCCAAAGGGCAATGCTCGATTGGCTTCCAGCCAGAAGTGGAGGAATCTTCTGGAGCACTTGTCCATGTTTATGTGGTAATACGCAACCTGGAGATCAATAGAGCACATTCAATCATCTTTGCACAAAAAGGGGAGAATAGACTGTACCGTGACCATCCAGAATTTCATTTGTTTGACAAATTTTATAGGATGCTGAGGTCTAGAATTGGCCTCCAGTCCCCTGTCATCTTTGGCACTAAAAAGAATCTTGAGTAAAAGCTGGATTCTATTTAGTCTGGAGGGACTGTTTGGATGACTCTTTTTTGAAGCAGCTTTTGAATTTCTAGAGCTGATGATTCCCTTTGAGTGGGTGGAACATCGGGAATGCGCCTTAGAGGCTTTGAGAGAATATTGAAGGGGATGTGATAACCTCTGGTAATAATCATCTGCACCCAAGAATCTGTGATTATTTCTTGCTAGACGAAGTGGTGCAGAGAAAAATGACCCCCGACTTCTTCCAAAGACAAGCAATCAGGCCACTCTTCAGGAGTGCTGATAGGGCTGTCCAGGGAAAGAATCTCTGGACTTCTGGTTATGCAGACCCGCTCTGCCCCTAAAGGGTCGTCTTCCAGTTGAGTTCCCCCTCTGCCTAGGGGAAAACTCACCATGTGTGTCACGGAAAGGACCTTGGGATTTTTTATACCACATCTTTCTGCTCCTTTGATTCCTAGAATAGGGTCGTTGAGGTGTGGAAAAACGTACACCTATGGTAGACAAGGTCTTACCATCCTTTTCACATCTGGCTAAAGTGTATTTTCTTTTATCTTCAGCCCAAATGAGAGGCGGCCTCTATGGGGCCATTTAGGAAGGAAGACATAAAAGGATCCCCAAAGTCACATAGGCACACCCAGGCATGGCATCTTGTAACAATGCCTGCGCCCACTGCTCTAGCCACCCCTTCAGTAGAATGTGAAATCAACCTCATGAACGAGTTAGAGATGGACTCCAGAGTTGCAAGCTGTGAGGCAACTTTGTCCTGTACCTCATCAGACACTGCTCCTGCCAGGGTTTGTGACAGTTCTGAAATTAGGTCTCTCTGAAGTCAAGTAAAATGTGCCAGATAATTCAGAGACCGGATGGCAAAGGTCACTGAAGAAAACACCTGCTTCCCAAGTCTGTCTATTGCCTGAGACTCCTTTTTTTGAGGGATGGACAGTAGTGCTCTCCTGGGTGAGCTCTTTTTTAGTGGCTGCCACCACAACCATGGCATCTACTGGAAGGCCCTTGGACCAGTGTGGGTTGCTTTCTGGAGGGGAAAGAATTTTGTCTGGCCTCCAGGGCATAGGCTCAATGGTATCAGGACTTTTCCACATGTGCAGCACAATGAGTTGGACAAGCTCATCTGCAGGCAGGGTCACCCCGGAAGTAGAGGGCTGGGACCAGAAAGCCTGCAAGAATATGGACTCCTCAGAGGAAGGGGTGCCAGACTTCCAATCACCCCCTGCTTCAGGATTTCTAAGATGTGTGCAAAGGAGACATCATCATGGGGTGACTGTGGGGACCCTTCTCCCTCATCATAGTCAATATCTTCGGTCAAAGATTCCACTGGGGAATCAACGTGCTTCCTCTTACACAATCTCTTGCGAGGAACCTCCTCGAGGGGAGCATTAGAATAGGATCCTGCAGAGGGGGAACCTTGTTGAAGGGTGTCTTGAGGCTCCCGAGCCCAGTGTCCATGAGTAATGGACTTTGTCAGATGTGGCTCAGAGGAAGGGATAGGGCAGATCTCCGGCACTGGAGGGACTAACTGAGAGCCTGCAGAGGCCAATGCCCTCTCCATAACCTGGAAAGCAGGTCTGCCCAAAGAGGGGTGGGAGCCCAGAACCGAGAAGGACAAACTCGGGACTGGGGTCACACCCCACTCTGAAGAACCTGCCCCAAGGGAGGGAGCCATGGGAGGAGGTGGTCCTGTTAAGGCAACCGGAACTATGGCAGATGTGCGAAAAGGGGACGCCATACCAGGGAACTCAGTGCCGACAGGCCAGTCTCAGTCCTGAGGGTGGCCCAGCTCTGGAAGATTCGAAGGTCAAAGGGTAGTCCCCAGTACCATGGTAAGATCTACCACTGGTACTGAAGAAGCTGGAAACGGGGTTAACATTGGTGATGAATGGTCCAAAACCTGCAAGAAGGTCAAAGGAGGAAAATATTGTGGAGTCTTTGGAGAAGAACCCTTGGCTCTGGATGGGAGGGAGGGTTTGGATGGAGTAGGAATTCCTCTGGCCATCAAGAGCTGATCCACGAGCCTCACTATGTCAAGTTGAGAAAGGCACTTGCTGGACCGTGTGGACATCCTCGAAGGTGAAATAGGGTCGCTCCAAAAAGGAGCTGTGTTGCTGGCCAAAAAATGGGTCTACCAAGAGGGAATACCTGGTCTGAGGAGGGATTTCACCTTTCGGCACCGAGGTCGAAAGACCAATATGAACTACAGGGAGGGGGGAAGTGACCGGATCTGGGACAACTATTTTTGGTGCTAAAAGGTGAGTCGGAGCCGGAGAAGAAGTTGTTGGAGCCGTGGTCAGTGTGGCCCTAGGTGCTGAAGAAGATGGCTCTGAAGCTGCTTGTTGACTTGGAACCAAAGTCGGTGCCGAGGATGAAGGTTTAGGGCCTGGTACCAAGGATATTGATAATTTGGGAAGTTTATCCTTTGGTTCTAATGGATTGGTTTCAGTGTCATGAGGAGAGGAGGGTAAGGATTAGCTCCTCTTCTTGTGTTCTGTCTTAGGAGGGGGTAAGTCCTCCGACTCAGAAATAGCCTCCACAAAAGGAGATTTGAAAAGTCCCTTTAGCATCCATTTGTTTTTTTGCGCCGCTAACGTATGGGCACTAAAGCTTTTACAAATATAACAAGGGGTTTCACAAAGAAGTGAGGAACCCCCAGACAGTATACACAAGATAAATGGTTACCCACATTGGGCATCTTCCTATCACACTGATCACAGTGCTTGAAGCCCGTGGTCCCTTTCTTATCCATCATATCTACAAAAAACCGTCACACAGACAGGTAAAAGATTTTTTTTTTTAAATAGAGATAGGACGGGAAAGAAAAGGGAAAATTACCAACAATGGTAATAGAAATACCCAAGAGGGTAAAGAAAGGGCTTGTACCAGTGATGGTACAAAGAGTACCAAACTTGGTAGAAAAGGACAGGAATAAAAGGAGGGGCATAAAATACTCAAAAAATGTGCAATAAAGCACCAAAACATTAAGGGTGACAAAACAGTTGTTAAAAAGTTATCTAATATGAAAAAACTATACACTTAGCTGAGAGTTGGTGTGGACACGTCTTTTTTCATAAACTGCAAATTAGATCTGAGGTAATATGGAGAGGGGCACTATGGGTGAGAGCTTAGCTCAAGAGTTTTTTGGCTGGCGCAAGCTTGTTATAACAGCCGACTCGGTTCCGAGAAATATATATATATATATATATATATATATATATATATATATATATATATATATATATATATATATTTTTTTTTTTTTTACATATACATATATATGGGTCCCATTCGGAGTATTGAAACTGCAGAACATCGAACCTCTGATCATATATCGACCCCCCCAAAAATGACTAAAACATGAAAACATCCTATTTCCCCACACACTCTGCTACTTAAATATACCAACTCCGAGATCGCACTACAGTGAACAGAACAGTAAAGTTCTCACTGACGTTAGTCTCCATTCACAGTGTTCGATATTGCAGAACTTCGATCCTCTGGTCCCGATGATCCGAGGTTCGATGTGCAATTTAGATACTCTGAAGGGGACCCAATAGATATATATATATATATATATATATATTGTGCACTTATATATATGTATATATATATATATATATATATATATATATATATGTGTGTGTGTGTGTGTGTGTGTGTGTTTGTGTGTATGTGTGTGTGTGAGCATATGTGTTTACAAAATCCAGGAGTCTTTGTGCCTGTACATTTGGTGTCATATATGATTCCCAGTTAATAGTACAATAATTAACGTCACCCATGAATATCGTATTAGTTTGGATGGTAAGTGTTTCCAGAAAGTTTAAATATATGGTATGGCTTTCCTTGGTCTTATAGGGGACCTGTAGCTTCTAAAGAAGTTTTATTGTACTTTTGCTGTGGTGATTAGAATATGGAGATGCTCCAAGCCTTGTGGTATATTTGTTTTTAAGTAAATTGAGACACCTCCACCTTTAGTCCCAGTCTGTGTAGTGGATGGTGTAAACGTATAAAAGGCATTATAACCTTGCACTGTCAGTGTGCTCTACGCAGCTTTAGACCATATCTCAGTGACTGCATAGATGTCAGCATTCTCTAGGTTTAGTAGAGCTTCTACAGAAGTGAGGTTTTTGTTTAGACTCCTATCATTGAGCAGTAACAACTTTAGGTTTTCTTGGTTTTGATTTGCTATTTCAGAAGCACTTTCAGTTTGGCATTGCCTAAAAATAACACTATGCGGGAAGGAGAATTTTTTTAGCTAATAGCTTAGAAGGGAGAGGTACAGACCATCCCTGGCAAAGCAGCATGGACTGTTAACCATATCTTTCCATGATGATGAATATTGTATCACCTTAGAACGACACCAGAAACTGAGCCAATTATTAAAGTGTCATCTTTTCTTCGTATTGTGGCATCATCCTTGGAGAGGGTAAAATGCTGCTTAATGCTATGCTCATACCAGCCTGAGCCCACATTCTGAGAGCTCCACAGTGTCCCTCTTCATTTGTCTGGGGAGATAATTCTCAGGTCATTTACACCCACATGGACTATGAATATGTCATACTGGTACTCGAGGTACAATGACCAGAGTGCATGTGTAATGTGGTGGATCCTAGCTTCTGAGAAGAAACTGACCGTGACTTTCTCCTTACTCAGCCTGGTGAGAGGGACATCAGAGTGTGTCTTGTGAAGGAGTCTCCAGTGAACAGAATGTTGGATTGTGCGGTGGCTTGCATTATGGGCTTAGAAGCAGAGGCTCCATGAGATGTGGCTGTATGGGTTCATCTGGGTGTTGTTTTGAAAGAGTGCAAAGGTTGAAATGTTGCTAAGGAAGTTTGTTATAAGTACTTTACCTAGGAAGTCTTTGGGGTTTAGATAGGTTACTTTTAAATGCCTCAGCATATATGAGTCTATTTTTCTGCTTTGAATTGTGTGTGATCGGTGCAGTGTTTGTACTACCGACAACCTTATTGACATTAGGAGTGCTTTTATGTGAGAACTTTACCTCCAGTGACATTGTGTAAATATATCTCTCACATACCATATCAGTTTGTTTAATAATTAACTGGTTGCCTGTAAATATGAGGCAGTTTCAACATTGCCTCAGGATGCCCATATCCACCAAGATGGTAACAGTGGTAGTGGAAAGTTCATATATGTGGCAACAGACCCTTTTTAGTGGTTAGAAAGTGCAGTAAATTTTATTTGCTTTGTTGAATGCACTCATTTTTTAATTGTAAACAGTTTTTGCAAAGGACTGCAATAAACATTTTTTTGTAAAAAGTTGGAGCTTGACAAAAGGGAAAAAGTGGCCCACTCCCCTAATGTGGGAAACAGCTGCATACATGTTAGCACAATATGTGTGTGTGTGTGTGTGTGTGTGTGTGTGTGTGTGTGTGTGTGTGTGTGTGTGTGTGTGTGTCACTTCTTTCAACTTTTACCTCAGAATTCTGGACAATGAGAAAATATTTGGGGAAAAGTTACTCTTAGTGGGTGCTATTCACTCAGAATAATTTCCAAATTTAGTAGGGATGGAACATGGGCGGCCATGGTGGTGCAGCGGTTAGTGTTGCCGCCTCACAGCAAGAGGTTCTCCGGTTTGATCTTTGACTGGGGTGCCTTCTGTGTGGAGTCTGCATGTCCTCCCTGTGGTCATGTGGGTTTCCTCCCAAAGACATGCCGTAGGTGGATTGGACACACTAAATTGGCCCTAAGCATGAGTGCGTGTGTGTGTGCCTTCTGTGGAAGGTTGGGCACCAGGCTGGCAACTTAACACTGTAAAACTCCACTGCCAATCATGAGCAGACAGTGATCTGCTATGGCGACCCCTAACCAGGAAAAAAAGTAGGAAGGAACAAAAGTTTTGTACAAATTACCCAAACTTGTGAGAGCTGAGGTATGCTTGTGTGTTGGACCTTTGTGGTTTATAACTGAAAATAGATTACTTTTTGGATTCAATAAATTAAATATACACACCCCCTTATCAAGATGGAAAGAGATAGTTTAAATAAATAAATGCATGTGCCATGTGTCATATGTTTTGCTTATCTTTATAGATCTACACAGATTTGAATGTCTACACGCATGCGCACACACAGACATACATATATATATATATATATATATATATATACATATATATTACACACACACACACACACACACACACACACACACACACACACACACACACACACACACACACACAAATAAATGAAATATTTAGTTGCAAGGCATGAATAACAAGCTGTAGGAGGGTTATTAAGGTTGTTCTATATCCTCACAGAAACCCAGCTGTGATCATCCCCCACCCCACCCCCACCAGTGGCTGTCATTTTGTGTTGCAACTAGTGGTGATTGTTGGTAAATGGTAACATAAGGTGCTAATAGATTATGTTTGCATTGCATAGGGACCAGATTGCACACATTTAACGATCACCACTTGTGAATTATTTTTTATTTTATTTATTTATTTTACATTTGTTAACTGGGTTAGTCCAGCTGAGCGCTTAGCCCGTTTTCAGTGGAGACTCGAGGAGAAAAGGTCCACAGTCAGTATTAACATTTTACATTCAATTAATAAGACATTTTCATTTGAAAATTTTTAACAAGCTAACTATTACAGTAACTCATAACAGTTAAACAATTTAGAACAGTGTCCGACATTGTACAGTAAAAAACTTTTCTAATCAATCATTCAATTGAACAATTGTACAGTAAAAGACATAAGTCATATAGAAAGCAGTTTTGTATAATGACAGAGGTAATACTGCAAAAAAAAACTGAGGTTCAGAGTGATGAAAGGAAGTATAGTATTCATAATTCCTAAACTGGTTGTATACAGTGTAGTTACAGAAGGGGTAGACGAGGGATGAAGTGTATTAAGTATAGAGATAGAGGGGTAGATGACTATTTAGCTAGGCAGTAGAGGGAGGAAGGAAACAGAGGCTATGGTAGAGTAGTTTCAGGGAGGATGACTACAGTGGCAGGACTATTTGTTTGTTAGGTATCTCCGAGTGGCTAATTTGAAATGCTTGGTTTGGTCGAATGACCTAATTTCTAGGGATAGTTGGTTCCACGTTGTAGCAGGGTTATAGTTATAGAGTAGACACCCTATTTTGGTTTTGGGTTTATAGATCTGTCCTTCACTGTCATTTAATGAGATGGCTTAGTATAGCTGAGGCCTATGCTGAGACAAATTTGGATATGCATATGTTTTTTTTTTAAAACAACTTTATTGAAATGAAATAGATAAAACAAACATTATCTTGAGATATGTACAATTTTGAATATGCTTACTAATGACAGTGAAGAAAAAAAAACACATTTAAACTATATACAATGACACTTTCCACAAATACATATTAGCAACTTAAAATTCTTATAAATATTGATACATTACTATTAAATTAGATATGAATATGTTTTGTGAGTAAACGACTTAAACCTAAACTGGCTGAAAAAAAGTATTATGAACTTACAACTGACCAAGGTAATACATTTTATTTTTTTTTTATGTTAATCAGGCAGTGCATAACACACCCAGAGTTCCACTAGTATTTTTTTCCTGCTGGTAGATATAAAAGAGGTCAGAAAAAATGAAACTCTGATTTTATACCCAAAAGACTGCTAGAAAATCATATTTACTTTTTTTTGGGTAATGGAAAACAACACATTTTTGATAACATAGATTTGCTATTTTTATTGGTTTTGTCCTGAATTCTTACAGTTATCCAAAGCGTTTATAAATAATGCATGAGACGTAGTGTGTTTATATGTGAAGTCAGCCTGTTTCACAAATGTTGAATGCAGTAGGTAATGTATTCATGCCTGCTTGTACTGTTGATGTGATAGTAAAGGTTTACAACTAGTTTTATTGTGATGATGGTGATCTTAAGAGTGCTAGGTCCTTCACAGGATGGGATGCTCAGGAATGTGTAGGACACTTTGTAGAGAGACAGGTCTTTCAGTCTGTCAGAGTAGCTAGGGTTACCAAGACCTGAGATCTTTGTGTTTAGGAAACATTGACGTATGTTGAGCTGCTTTCAGTGCTTTGTGAGGTATGTGCCATTGGGGACACTGTTTTCAATGATGGACCTAATAAAGGATGAATACATTAAGGGTGTAACTTTCTTGGAATTTGAGGAGTTACCACAAAGGATAAGCTGTGTAAAGCAGAAGGATTTGTGGCAGAGTCAGATATCTGTATGGTAAGTGGTACAGATACAAGCTTCACCAACATAAACAATGCTGCATTTCAGAGCAATGAAGATAAGCCCATGATTAGCACACTAAGCATTTGTTTAGTGTTATCATTGCTGGAGATTCTCCATAAACTTAGGAATGAGACAAAAAAAGCTGTTCTCATAGATAATAAAAATAATTATTTCCTCCAGCTACAAAATAAGCATCACAACAACCCGAAGAAAGTCTGGGCAGGAATAAATAGGCTACTCCACCCTGGCAGATCCTCCACCCCACCTCCAACCTCCACTAGTGAAATCATAAATATACCAGACACATTTAACAAATACTTCATAGAAGCTATTTCTAATCTTGTTCAAAAACAGCCCACATCCACCATCACTAATTACCCAGAACCTGTAGACAGACCCCAAACAACCTTCAATTTCAACCCCCCCCTACCAACTATGTCAAAAGGTTGCAATCCAAACTTAAACCTACTACATTAGCATCTGATGAGATACCTGCTGAATACCTTCAGTTGGCTGCCAATGAACTTGCCTTCCCTATATCCACCCTTCTAAACAGATCTATCTAAGAAACCTCAATACCACCCATCTGAAAGACCTCCTATATTGTCCCCCTCCATAAAGGCGGTATCTCCACCGACCTCACCAACTATCGCTCCATAGCCATACTGCCTCCACTAGCTAAAATACTTGAGAAATGTACACACTACCAACTTATGTCATACCTGCTTAACAACCAACTTCTCTCTCCTACCTAACATGAATTTTGGCCTTCTCATAGCACAACCACTGCCCTACTCTCATTCACAAACCTCACCAACCAAAACAAACATGGAGGCAATCTAACGCCTGCATATTCTTGGACCTATCAAAGGCCTTTGATATGGTCAACCATCTTAAACTAGTACAAGCCCTTACTGACCTTGGCCTTAGAAACCAAGCATTAGCTTGGTTTCAGAACTATTTACAAGGAAGACAACAAGCAATTCAGTGGGATAGCAACCTACCCGCACTGCTACCCATTACCACAGGAATCCCACAAGGTTCCATTTCAGGTCCCCTGCTATTCTCCATTTTCACCAGTAATCTCCACAGCATCTGTCAAGATGCAACAGTTGTACAATACGCTGATGACTCAACACTTGTCTGTACAGCCAAGGATCCTCAGAAATGCCTCTCTATAACCCAAAAAGCCTTCAATACCACTGAAAACTGTTTTCTTAACAAAACCCTAATACTAAATCCCCCAAAAAACAAACTGTTGCTATTTACACCTAACAAATCTACCACAAGCCCATTTAATATTGTGTCCAGGGATGAGACTGTCATCTCCCCTGACACTCACACTAAATTGCTAGGAGTGACCATTGATAATATCCTTAAATTTGATCAGCATATAAATCAAACCATTAAAATTATGCACAACAAACTTGGCAATCTATATAAAAATAAGCCATTTCTAACACGACCTGCTAGGATAACAATTGCTCAAACTCACCTCCTTTCAACACTATTTTATGCCTCACCCATTCTCGCCAACTTACCCAAAACTAAAATTGTCCAACTCAACACCTGTTAGAATCAAATTGCAAAATTTGTTACTGGTGCCCCCTACCGAGCCCACCACTGCCATTCCCTAAAACAACTTGGCTGGCTTGAATTCCCTAATCTACTAAATTATCAACAACTTTCTTTTGCCCATAATCTCCTACTCCTCCCAGACAAAACTCCAGCGCTGGCCAATCTACTAGGACTACAAGCTAAAACTATACAACTTCATTCTAGCAACAAAAAATGAATCAAGGTCACCAAGATCAACAACCCAGCAGGGGACTCCCTCTTCTCTAACCACATAAGCAAAATTTGGAACACCCCACCTACTGCTATTGCCTCAGCAGGTTCAAGGATTACGTTTAAAAGACTCCTGAAAAAACACCTAAAGCACATATGGATATGCACATGTTCCCCACCTGGCTGACCCCCCCCTCCCCTTACTCTTGCCCTCTGACTTCAGCTTCATCACCAAAAGAATGCAACTTCTCTAGCTTCCTTCCAGTTCCACCTCTAATTCTAACCCCTTAGTCAATAGCCATATGTCACTGCTAGGACACTCTTATCTATCCATTATACTTTTTACTTTACACCTCTACTCTAGCTACTTACTCCTCCTGCTTTTCTTACTTAACCTGTTATCCAATTTCCCATCTCTGTCACTTCTCCTACTACTATACTCCCTACTATGTCTAATCTTTGCCCTCTTTGTTGCTACACTCCCTACTGTGGCTAACTTGCTCACACGTCAACTGTATAAAGCAAAAAATGCAACCCCTACTAACAATGTTCACCATTATGTAATGCCGCCACTTAAAACTGTAAAATATGTGTTTAGTCTATGTAAATATGTTAAAGCTTAAGCTTTAATGCTATGTTACTAGTCAATGTTAAGTTTGGTACTAACTATGTAAATTTGAATGCTTCTGTATACACCTTATATTTTGCTTAAAATTTAACTGTGGAGCTTTTCTCCCCAGGCCTCCGCTGAAAATGGACATGCATCCAGTCAGACTCTCCCAGTTAACAAATGTAAAATAAATAAATAAAATAATATATAAATATATATATATATATATATATATATATATATATATATATATATACACATATATACACACCCACACAGTGTGTGCGTTTGTGTGTGTGTGGGTATGTGTATCTAGCTATGTCTCTCTATTCTTATATAAATATATTTATGTCTGTATATGTATATGGGTCTACTTCAGTAGACCAAAGTTTCACTTACCCGATACTAAAATTTCCAAGATGAAAGGACCAACAACTTCACAAGACCGACATCCAAAACATTGACTTTTCACGTGAGATAGGTAACCGCTTGGCCATCCTGTTGAACTTTGCCCCTTACCCCCACGGTAGTGTGATCTCGGAGTTGGTATATTTAGTTAAGGGGTGGCTTTAGTTTTGTTTTGTTTTGTTATTTGGGATGGATAAGCGGTTACTTACCTCACGTAAAAAGTCGGTGTTTTGGATGTCAATGTTGTGCAGTTGTCGGTCCTTTCATCTCAGGCAAGTGGAAGTCGGGTAAGTGGTACGTCAGTGTTCTGAAGTAGATCCATGTATATATATATATATATATATATATATATATGTAGACACACACACACACACATATGTATATATATATATCTATATATATATATATATATATATATATATATATATATATATATATATATATGGATATAGATAGATATGTATAGAGACACAAAGAAACACCAAACAGGTTGTCAGCAACACACACACAACACTCACTGCACATGCAAAGGAGGACCAGACATATTGATTTACATATGAGGATGCGCTCACATGTAACTTACCCAAACCTCAATTTCCTCTCAAACTCAGTCCTCTAAAACACTGCATGTGCACAAATAAGGCATCTCCCAGCACAATACATAAAACCACATCTCATTGTGCCTCAACTATCAAGACCATGAGGCATAACACCACACAACCCAATATATTGTTCATAGGAGACCCCATATTGTGAGACACACTGATGTCCCTCTCACCAGGCTGGATAAGGAGAAGTTTACAGTTAGTTGCCTGTCAGGGACCAAGATTCATCAAATCATGCAAGCACAGAGATCACTAAACCTCAAGTACCAGTATGACTCAGTCATAGTCCATGTAGATGTGAATGACCTGAGATGTACCTCCCTGGACCATATGAAGAGAGACATGATTGAGCTCTCAGAATATGTGACACAGGCAGTATGAGCCTACCAGTGAACAGAATTCCACTGTCTTCATGGAAGATGCCACAATACCAACAGAAAATTATATCCCCTTTAAAATTTTCTCCCTGTAATTTGTCCTTTATCATGGCTTAACTGCAAAGTGGTTTGCCACTGGATTCCAAGATGGCTGCCGACTTGACTATTCCCTACTCTTTGAGCTCCTCACAGCTATTTAACTTTTTGGTTTTTTTTACAACTTTGTATCAATCTTTTTCCTCAGTTTTTTCTAAAAAAAGATTTTATAAATCTTTTTCTACGCATTTGGAGTATTTTTTTGTTTGGAACTTTTATCCTGAGATTAATTTTATCTCAGAACATTTTTGTTCTTTCTGCTGCCTTGAATATCTGCTGCTTCAGAATACTCCTGAATCCTGAAATCCGGTCAGTTGCACTTCATCTCTGGGTATGGCTACTAACTCTGACTCCATGGAGACTCAGCCTACAAAGGCCAAATTTTCTTCAATGCTCTCTCCTGAAAAAGATTCCAGTTCAAAAAGATTAAGAACATCTAAGCAATCTACAGAATCTGCCAAAGTAAGTAATAAAGACTTAAATGATTCAAACTTTTATTTAGAGGAACTAAAAATAGCCTTAAAGCCTATTCAAAGTGCTATTCAAAACTTTTCAGATCAATTTGCTGACTTTAGCAAGACTTTAAAGCAAATAAATGACAGAATGGATATAATTGACAATAGAAATTCAGCTTTAGAGATAAAATCTGATTTACTAGAAAAAGACCTTAAGTCTAAAGATAAGATTATTTCTGACATACAAGCCAAATTGTTGGATTTGGAAGCTAGAAGTCGTAGAAATAACATCATTATTCGTGGTTTGCCAGAATCTTATGACAACAAAAATTTGTTATCTGTGACTAGGAGCATCTTTGAATCTTTGTTAAACTGTGAATCATCCACTAAAACTATAATTGTAGAGAGAGCACATAGAGCATTACGTGCAAGTCAGGATGCTACTTTACCAAGGATTATTTACACAAAACTATTAAATTTTCAAGACACTTTCCAAATTCTGGAAGCAGCTAAAAGTAAAAAGCAGTTTATATGGAAGTCTCATAAACTGTCATTTGCTCAAGATCTTCCTTCTCAAATAAAACTAAATAGACAAAAACTTTCTCCATATTGTGCTGACTTGATAAAAAGAGGGATAAGATTTTGTATGTCCTATCCAAATACCTTATCTTTTACAGTCAATGACAAAAGGTTTATGTGCTCGGATCCCAAGGAAGCTAAAGATATATTTTTTAAAACTTTTAATAAGCTTCCTGATTCAGTGTGTTAACATGTTACTTATGTTTTGAGTTTCAAAAGTGCCTCTTAATATTTATACTTTAGGAGGTTTTTGTTTGGTATTATGTAATTTCACTTCTCATTAACAGTTATCTCCAATATATCTTTTCTTTATTATGTCAAAGTTTTGATATAAATATGATATTGTTTGCTTTTCATATCTCTAGACTTATATAAATATATATGTTTTTTTTTTGTTTTATCTGATTGATTGAATCAGCCTTTGATATGCCATATTCTCATGTTCAGTATAACATTATTTGCTTTTCAGATTTCCAGAGATATATTTTACTTTCTGAGTCTAATAGCTTTATAGTTTGTATTTTTTTCTAGTAATGCGAATGTAGTGTGTTGTTATTTTCAAGTTTCTAGTTTTCAGTATTCTAAGCTAATAGTCCGCTTTTGGAGGGAGAATTTTTCACTTCTCGAGACTTCACAAGAAGAAAATCTCCTCTTCGTATATAATCATTAAACAAAAATTTATGGGGTCCATAATTGATGAGAAATTTGACAATGATGGTAGATGGTGTTTGTTTACTGCCTCTATTCATGGTCTTGATAAACCTCTTTTAGTTTTAAACATATATGGCCCATGTAATCAACAGCATTTGTTCATTCTAAAAATGTATAATATTCTTACATCATATAAAGACCATTATATTATAGTAGGAGGAGATTGGAATGCAGTGATAAATCCAGAAATTGATCGTTCTCGTTCCACTCCTTCTTATAACCATCAATCTACTCTGGCTCTTAATGATTTAATGATAGAGTATGGTTTGACTGATCCATTACATTCTGTTAAAATCTCAAATAAGAATGATATTTATACCTATTACTCTAAGTGTTATCATTCTTGGTCCAGATTGGATTTTTTCCTAATCTCTGATTCTATCTCAAAATATATTTTGGATTTTACTATTGAACCTAGATTTTTTCAGACCATTCAAGAATTTTATTAAAACTAAACATAATTAATAATAGTAAAATTAATAACATTTCAAATAAATGGTCTTTAAATAATAATTTACTACTCAATGAAGATATTTGCAAACAATGCGCAGAAATTTTGCAGGAAATGGAGAGTAATCTAGATTCATCGGATATCCCTTATGACATACAATGGGCAGCATGCAAAGCGAGATTAAGAGGATTGCTTATTAGTAAAGCGGCCTACCTCAAAAAGCAGTACTTTAAAAAAGAGAAGTCCTTAAAAGATAGAATTCTTTCTTTGGAAAATCAGCTTAGACTGAACCATGATTCTAATATAGAAAAGCAAATTCTTGACTGTCAGAAAAACTTAATTATGCTTCATCAAAATCGCCTTTCTTTAGCTGAGCAAAAATTACTAGCTTCATATTCAGAATGGGCCCAGGTTCCTTCCAAGCTATTAGCTAGAATTATTAAAAATAATGTTGACAGACCAAAAATTTCTTCTTTGTTTTACAACAACAAATTGTACAATACAGATGAAGAGATTATTCAGCTCTTTACTTTACAGTATACTGATTTATATTCAAATTCTTCTAATTCTGTTAATGATAATAATATAAAAACCTTTCTAAACTCTTTACATTTCCCTAAATTAAATGATAACCAACAAAGAGTGCTTTCTACTTCCATCTCTTTACAAGAGATTTCGGATTCTATTGACAATCTTAAGTCCGGTAAATCTCCTGGTCCTGATGGTTTCACTCCGGAATTTTACAAAACTTTTAAATCAGTGATCCTTCCTTTTCTTTTCAAAGTATATAATTATATACAAGTTAATGATATTTCAGACATGCATTGGAATACTTCCAAAACTATCTTAATATTGAAAAATAATAAAGAAAAATCAGACCCAGTTAATTATAGACCTATATCTTTAATAAATCTTGATATTAAAATTTTATCATCTATTCTAGCTGGTAGATTGAAACGGATTTTACCCTCAATTATTTCCCAAGATCAATCTGGTTTTATGTCCCATAGACATGCTTGGGATAATACATTGTCTTTAGAGTCTACCATCCATCTTATTAAAAATGATACAAATCCAATATATGCTCTGATTATTGATGCATCTAGTGCTTTTGACAGAGTCTGTTGGAATTTTCTCTTTCAAACTATGCTTTGTTTTAATATTCCTTTATTCTTTATTAACTTCATAAAAGTTTTATATAAAGATATGTTTACCAGACTTTACATCAATGGTCACTTTTCTTCTCCAATAAAGATCACTAGAGGAACGAGGCAGTGTTGTCCACTATCCCCTTTTCTTTTTAACATTTATTTAGAACCTCTGTTGTTGTACATTATTCAGAATACTTTTCATAATATTCCTAGAATTCTTAACACAAAAATCTATTTCTCAGCTTTTGCGGATGATCTAGTAATTTACTTTCAAACTCCATTATCTGATTTTAGGAAAATAACTAATTCTATTGATTACTTCTCTTCTGTTTCGAACTATCTTTTAAACTCTTCTAAAACTTATATATTTCCTTTAAATTATTTAGCCCATAAGCCATTCCTGTTTTCAGATCATCAAATTCAGTTTACTTTCAGTATAAAATACTTAGGTATCAGTTTAGAACACAATAATAAATCTTCTTTTCAAAATAACCTAAAAAAAACTTGGAACTCAATATTATCCGATATAAACAGATGGGAACACCTAAATCTTTCACTTTTGTCAAAGGCTGCTATAATTAAAATGAATATTTTACCCAGATTCCTTTACCATTCCTTTTCTTCTGATCAGATAATTCCTAAATCTTTCTTTGATTCTGTAAATAAAGTTTTAGCTAAATTTTTATGGTTCCCCAAATCGGTTAGAATTTCCTATTCCAGATTATCAATCTCTAAGGATAAAGGTGGTTTGGGTCTTCCTAATTTATATCTTTATTATCTGATAGTTACTTCCAATAAACTTTTTACTATATCTAATTTCAAGAATAATTCTCATATCAATCATTCTTTATGGATAAAAATATGGTATAATTACATTATATCTAAAAATATAAACCCAGAAGCTATTCCTTTTATTCCCTTGGACATTATTTCTACCACAAATCTCTCTATATTCATTAAACAAAAGATTAAAGCTTTTCAAACTTTACTTAAACTGTGTGATTTAGATAAGATATCTCACTTTATTCAACCAATTCACCTAAACCCAAATGTAATGTTAGATAATTCTCCTTTTAACTTAACTAATTATCCTCTAATAAAGAATTTAAAAGTGGGGGATGTCTTGAAATATTCTGACTTATCCCTAACTGAGTGGCGTAGGATCCTGAAAGTTAATTGGAATTATTCGTCAATTCTTCGTCAACTAAGGGAAACAATTAAAAATAGGTTTGCATTTATAGATCTTACAGAATACCAAATGAATAATCTCAACACGATTATCAGAATACTATCTTCATCACATAAAATGTTATCAAAATCCTACAAGTTGATAAAAAGTTTAATGATGGACCACAATTGTCTTTTGTCTAAGGTCTGGTTAAATCATAATTCTCAACTTTCTGAGTATCAGATACTCTTGGCTAACAAATATACAAAGCAGTGTACTCCTTTTAAAAAACTATTTTACACATTTTAATAAATGTACTA